>NC_137869.1:20232432-20292432 GCF_963924005.1 Protomyctophum bolini | reverse complement strand
GACCCCTGTGTCTGTCTGCACCCACCCAACCTCTCCACCTAAATACCAACCTCAAGAGTCTGCAGTGCATCGCCCAGTGACCCAACCTCTCCACCTAAATACCAACCTCCAGGTCTGCACCCACCCAACCTCTCCACCTCGACACCAACCTCAAGAGTCTGCAGTGCATCGCCCACTAACCCAACCTCTCCACGACTCCACCTAAATACCAACCTCCAGGTCTGCACTCACTGACCCAACCTCTCCACCTAAATACCAACCTCCAGGTCTGCACCCACCCAACCTCTCCACCTCGACACCAACCTCAAGAGTCTGCAGTGCATCGCCCAGTGACCCAACCTCTCCACGACTCCACCTAAATACCAACCTCCAGGTCTGCACTCACTGACCCAACCTCTCCACCTAAATACCAACCTCCAGGTCTGCACCCACCCAACCTCTCCACCTAAATACCAACCTCCAGGTCTGCACTCACTGACCCAACCTCTCCACCTAAATACCAACATCCAGGTCTGCACTCACTGACCCAACCTCTCCACCTAAATACCAACCTCCAGGTCTGCACCCTGCACTGACCCAACTACCATCCGTGTGGATCTCAATACCAACCTCATGGGTCTGCACCCAACCTTTACACCTCAACACCACCCTCATGAGATTGACAATACATGGCAGAACAACCTGTAAACGTGATCATTGCATAGTGACTGATAAAGTTGCAGCTTTTGCTGAAGCTAAGTTGCGAGTTTCACCGTGTCATGTATCATTTGAAATCAAAAGTTATTCAGTTTTTCTGTTATCGTCTGTCACTCTACAGACCATGTCTCCACATCAGCCACTCAATTCAATTCAATTCAATTCAATTCAATTTCAATTCATTTCAAAGGGCTTTATTGGCATGAGAAAACATACGTTTACATTGCCAAAGCAGAAAGAACAATACAACAATACAGCAATACAATCAAAACAAAAATTATGTACTTTGAAGGTCAGAATCTTCAATAGATCAACTTCTGCCACTCCCACTCTCCATTCCCTCTCTCAGTCTTTGTCACACCTGTTTCCACCCCCTCTTCAGCCCAACAGTGCCATGACATTCCACACCTGAGAACACTTCTGCAATCACCCTGCTGGCCTGCTCCCTATAAGACTGGACTCATTCCACAAACAAAAAAAGGTATTTGTGATTTGCATAGCTTTAAGCTTTTGGACTCCTGAGTTTTTGCATTCTTGCTTTTTAAAGTATTGCATTTTTTGGACTCATTTCCCAATTTTTTGTTGTAAACTTTTTCTGCCATAAGTTAATTTGATACATTTTCTGCTTGTGGCTCTGCAATTGGTTCAGTCATTCCTGCAAACCGTGACAGTTTCATGTCATGTTCCAATCATATACTAGCCCTCTTGTTTCTTTAGGGGGTGTGTGGGGACTGTGGAGTGTGAAATCTGGCCATGTGCTCATGTGAGGCATAGTGTGCCATGTGTCTGTGTGTGTGTGTGTGTGTGTGTGTGTGTGTGTGTGTGTGTGTGTGTGTGTGTGTGTGTGTGTGTGTGTGTGTGTGTGTGTGTGTGTGTGTGTGCGCGTGCGTGGGAATGCCTGATGTGATATGCTATGAGCGGAGGTGTGCTTCATGTTAGGCAATGTAATAACAACCAACCTGAAGGCACTTCACTTTAACTGTGAGAACGGCTGTGTATAGAGAACCAATAGGGCAGGTCTCTGGTGTGCACGCCACGGTATGTGAATGCAGCTGCACGGTGTGTGCGTGTCTGCGTGCGTGTTTCATACTGATCGTGAGGGGTCAGTAGGGTGGGGGGGTGTCCAGGTCGTTCATCAGTAAATCGTGTGTGTGTGTGTGTGTGTGTGTGTGTGTGTGTGTGTGTGTGTGTGTGTGTGTGTGTGTGTGTGTGTGTGTGTGTGTGTGTGTGTGTGTGTGTGTGTGTGTGTGTGTGTGTGTGTGTGTGTGTGTGTGTGTGTGTGTGTGTGTGTTATGAAGCTAATGACTTCAGCAGACGCCAGGCCTGGAGTTTGGCTTTTCCCCACTGCTGACACCAACAGACGTAAAACGTTGCATGTTTGGAATGCAGAACATAGATGTGTGGAACAGAACATCACAGGCACTCAGCCCACAGAGCCACAGTGCTGACTGTACTACTGTATTGTACTGGAGGTGTTCAGACCACAGAACCACTGTACTGTACTGTACTGTACTGTACTGTACTGTACTGTACTGTACTGTACTGTACTGTACTGTACTGTACTGTACTGTACTGTACTGTACTGGAGGCACTCAACCCACAGAACCACAGTGCTGACTCTACTGGAGGTGCACTGATACCTTTTTTATACGGTTATTTTATGACCGAAAATTAAACTGAACTATTCAACATTAGGGACCTTATTATTTTGTTCGTTCAGTCATGCATGAAAGCATTTCTGCCTCATGTGTGAGTTCTTGCAGTCAGCGTTGAGAAGAAAAGAAAAGAAAAAAATAAAGAGTTTTCCGGACAATTACTTAGTTAATTAGTTAGTTAGTCAGTTAGTTAACCACTTAAACTCTATACTTATGTCCCCCTGAGTATTATGCTATCCCTCATACCAAATGTGTCACAGTCACAGACTTTTGTCATTCATTGTACAGTCTAGGACGGTCTTGTATTTCTATGAATTGTTCCCTGGTCTAGTTTTCATATATGTTTGTTTGCTCCAGCTGTGTCTCATTTTGTAATCAACCTTCATGTGTATAATATATCAGTCTTGTTCCCCAGTCAGTCCTTGGTGAGGCATTGTATCCCGTCACCTGTTTCAGTCTGTTTTAAGTTGTTCATGTTCACCCGTCTTCTGAATTAAAACACCAATTCATGGTTTTGAACACTACATGCCTGGCTGTCCTGCCTTTGGGCCCTTACCTCACCTACACATTACAAAATGTCTTTGCTGTATGCATTATACAAGCTCACATTGATGGAGGCATGGTGTGAGCTTGAATATCTGCTATTTTTGGAAATGTTCGAAGTGGTTAATATGGTAGTGCAAGTGAGATTCAAACAATTTTGATTTACTGAGAAAAGTTTTAAAATCACCAGCTCCTATTCCCACATACATACAGTATATTTCACACTGCCACATCTTATCCCTAAACTTTTTATTTTTAAATAGTGAAAATAGACGATCAACGTCGACACATATTTGTGAACTTGTAGATTGGCTATTTGAACTATTTAAAAAATGTTTAGCAAAATAGTAAAACATGCCAAAAGGTTTTAGGCATATAAGGGGTATAGGCAACGCACAAGATATAGGGCCCATGCATCCAAATATTGTACTTTTACTCTACATTTATTTGAAAACTTTAGTTACTACTTTGATTATTATTAAAAAACATACATTAAACACTTCAGCCCTATACATTTCGGCCATTTGAAGATAGCCGATCTGCAAGCTCACAATGCTTCGCGAAGGTTTGCCACATCTAATGTGGAGAAGCCCTTCATTTGTTTCAATGTGTGGAAATGCTTTAAACTTATTTGGGAAGCCCTTTTTTTGTACGACTTCAAACTCAAGCTTTAATCTTAAATTGTTTTCTCTGCCTTGATCTCCTTGATCTCGTAAGGCAACGCAGAAGATATAGGGCCCATGGGCTTTTAATGCAAGTTGGGAAAGGCCAAATGAAATCCAAAATACATGCATCCATGCAGTCACTTTCTCTTCTTCTCACCATGATGTATCAGGGTGGCTTTGACACGGCGGACATGTCAGAGGGTCAAGGTAGTGAGTGATTCACGTGGCATTACAACTGTCAGTGTGTTTACACCAGGTCAGACCGACTAAACAGAGGCAGTGCCCTCTCACCTTTCACCCGTCAACCCACGGGCTAAAGCCAGGGTCAGTTTACTGGGATGGGAAACAGCACCAAACCCATTGGCTGGAGATGCTGTGAGAGATGAGAACGGTTCTCAGGCCTTATGAATATGACGGTTGCTCTGTCAGGTCAACTGTAACATCAATTGGAATACAGTCTAATGACACTTTTAGGGTATGGTTATTGTACTGATTCTATATATTTATTTTATTTAAATGAAATGCATAAAGTAAAAGTTAAAGTTGTGATGAATATATAAACTATAGCCAATAATAAAGTATAGATCCCCCAAAAATCTATTGTTGCAAAGTAATCGTCCTTCATTACTTAATGACGCAATGGTATTTGTGCATGAATTAAATCAGAGAACGTTATTCGGACTATAAATAATACAGATAATGGATTCTGAGTCAAATTGTATAGGTAGAAGCAACATTTGACAACTTTTAATCACTTTGACTGGTGTCCCTATTATGTCAGGCGAAAATGTTCAAATCTCACACTCAGAATTTTTCAATTGCTGATGAAGTGTTTGAGCCTCTCTCATTGTCCTTGATGACCATAAAATGAAGTATAAAACTATAAACTAAAAAATATAAAAGTGGTTAAAAAGATTGCCTCTAACTAAAATTCAGGCAGGATGCCACAATTATGCATTTATTTCTTTATTTAAAGGGATTCTGGTGGGTTTTGTAAAAAGTTAATTATTTTATTTGTCTTAAGACAGTACATAGAGCAGAGACTTTGTTTGGCAGGAGATCCTAAACTTCAACTGGTTCTATTGCTTTGAACATTTGATTTGATGTGTGTCTGTTCTCTGTACTCACATTGTTCCATCCACTACTATAGGGACAAAATGATTAGCAAATGGAAACCAACACTCCAACTTATCTTTGCCAAAGAGAAAAGAAAAAGGGGGCATGCTCTTAAAAGTGGGAATGAATGTGAATACTTTCAAAGGTCTGTAAGGTCTCGGCATGGCACAAAACGGGCTACAGGAAAAAACTAATAAGATAAAAAGTTCAAACGGTGAGGTGATGAAAGGCTCTTGGAAAGTAAGCAATGAGAGAAAGAGGAAGCAGCTTTCATTATCCCCAAGAATATTTTTAGCAGTGAAAAACTACTGAACAGTAGACATGATTTAAGGCAATATGTTATCCAAGTCTAACGTCAGCAGGGGTAAGAAGTAAATATTTAAGCACATGAACCGTGTCCCTATTTTGGGGTGAACATTCACATTGCGACACATTGTGAGCTTGTAGATCAGCTATTTTCATCTAAGGGGCTATACAAACCCCTGGGGGCACTAACTAACCAATAAAGGGTTTAAGTGGTTGAACACATGGCACACAGTCTGAACATTAGCACATTAAGACACACATACAGACACAAGTGTGCCAAGGTGTACGTAATGGCTCATACGCTATATTAGTATTGAATTATTATTATTATTATTCTTAATTATCTCTTTGGTATTTTTGCGTGCTACAAAGTTGAGGAACCAAAACTTTAGTGTAATAGGAACTGTAACAATGTGTGTGTGTGTGTGTGTGTGTGTGTGTGTGTGTGTGTGTGTGTGTGTGTGTGTGTGTGTGTGCGTGTGCTCGCGCGCGCGTGTGTGTGTGTGTGTGTGTGTGTGTGTGTGTGTGTGTTTGTGCTCGTGTGTGTGTGTTTGTGTGCGTGCGTGTGTGTGTGTGCGCGCGTGTGTGTGTGTGTGTGTGTGTGTGTGAGTCTGCCTAACTCTCTTATCTGGGCCCCCCAGAGAGCATCTAGAAGGGAGTTAGGTTACCAGACTACCTCCCACGTGGTCCCCCTACGGAGACGCGGCTGGCTGGGACCACAGCAGGCCGGTGGTTAACAACCATCACGTCTAATCCCCCGACCAGGGACCTTAATCTGTGGAACCCCCATGCATGCGAGCAGCTTTGTAGCTGGGCAAAGCCCAGGCAGACGGCACTGCATGGCCTCGTCTTTTACTTTGCAATCGGAAACTCGCTGCTTCCATTTTTAACCACTTAAAGCCTATATAGTTTGCTGACCGGAGTCCCCCAGGGGGTCCGCGAAAGGCCCCCTCCTATTGTTTTCGTCTACAAAAAAACTCTTCGCCGAAAATAGCATATTTATGAGCTCAGAACGTGTAATTTCAATCTACAAGCTCATAAGCAAGCTTGTAGATAGTGACCTTTTTGATGTAATGTGCTATCAACCTAAAGGTTGATCTACAAGATAGCAAATTTGTAGAGATGCTATTTTCACCAATGGTTCACTCCAGAATAAGACACTGTAGGAGAGAGATGGGTGATGAGCCAGAGACATGGAGGGCTGGTGGTTTGTTCCCCGACCAGTCTCGCTACGATAGGTCAGAACCGCCGGGGGTGTCGTCCTGATGGCATCGCCATGGCGGTGGGGATGATGAGGTGTCACATGATGTGAAATGAGTTCCGCAGCTATTGGGAAGTGAGCTGTCAAAAGGAACCAGCAAGCCTATACTATAGGTGTCAGCTGTACAGAACCCAGCCTCGGCTTGTTAGGAAGGGGTGTGTGTGTCTGTCTGTCTGTGTGTCTGTGTGGTTGTCTGAGTGTCTGAGTCTGTACGTGCGTGGATGATCATGCGTGGGTGTCAGTGTGTGTGTGTGTGTGTGTGTGTGTGTGTGTGTGTGTGTGTGTGTGTGTGTGTGTGTGTGTGTGTGTGTGTGTGTGTGTGTGTGTGTGTGTGTGTGTGTGTGTGTGTGTGTGTGTGTGTGCGTCTGTGCGTGCGTGTGTGCACATGCTTGCATATGTGCATGGCTAATTTATTACTTGGTCACACACAGCAGAATGAAGTTGCATGCTGTACATGCCTGTATGACTATAAATAACATTGCCATGTTGAGAACATTTAAATGGGCTAAAATATTGCTATGAAAATAAGACCGTTTAATCTCTGGGTTTAGTGGTAATATTAGGAAAATTGATCTAAAGCCAATAAGCCGTAACTAGCCAATTTCATTTCAGAAATGCTTTTGAAATGCATGAAATGAACAAAAATGCAAATGAGATCATGCATAATGTGAGAGTTGCTCTGTAAGTCTGTTGTTGAAGTTGTCAAAGTTACATTGTTTCATTATGTATGGCTTTCCGCTCTAGCTGCTTGGAAGCCTGCCACTTACCAGTCAAATTTAGCAACACCACTTTCAAAATTCCCAGTGTTAATTTAGACATTTGCTCCATTTGGTTCCATTTGAATACTCTCTGAGTTAAATAAACTGTGTACTACTCTACTCTACTGTGAAGAAGAGACAGCAAGCTTCCAGTGTATAGAAGACCATTCACCACAATGTATAAATACTCGTAACAAGTAAAAGTCCTGCGTTCATAGTAAAAGTAAATGTAAATTACGCAGAATGGCCAATTTCACTTTAATGTTGCAGCTGGTAAAGGTGGGGCCTATTTTGTTATTATGTTTAAAAATTAATGCATCATCACGTACCAGTTTGTTTTGTATTCATAATCTAAACATGCAAAGTAGGCTTACTAATGCCTGTCAAATAGTATTAAGTAAAAAGTACAACATTTGCTGATAGTGGAGTAAAGTGCAAATACTGACTACTGAACTGAAGTACAACAGTACCTGAGTAAAAATAAATCATCTCCCCTGTGAGGCTTGAGTGGCTGTTGGGATGGAAGTATTCACATAGTCTAAAACAACATCCTCGCTAACATCCTGGCTCTAATACCTTTGCCTTCATTTGCCTTGCAGACACGGCAAAATGTTTTCCTTTCGCAGAGAAGTGAGTGAAAACGGTTTATTTTGCTTATAAAAACCCTGCTAATAAAACACAGCGCAGGAGAAAACGCAGTCCTCCCCGCTGGCATGCATGATCAGACTGACAGAGTCACAATGGATGTTTTCATTGTGAGCCCAGACTTTCACAAAGGGCCCCCAGGTATACTCATGGGGTTAAACGGATCTTGTATTGTCGCTGGCCTGCTAAGTGACAGTGGTAGAAAGTCACTAAGTATACATTTACTTTAGTTACTACTTTGATTATTATTACAAACATACATTAAACACTTCAGCCCTATATATACACATTTCGGCCATTTGAAGATAGCCGATCTGCAAGCTCACAATGCTTCGCGAAGGTTTGCCACAACGTGGAGAAGCCCTTCATTTGTTTCGATTTGAGGAAATGCTTTAAACTTATTTGGGAAGCCCTTTTTTTGTACGACTTCAAACTCATGCTTCAATCTTAAATTGTTTTCTCTGCCTTGATCTCCTTTATCTCCCCAGTGTAGGAGAATATCATTGAAACCCCCTCTAGGTAGCACCGGTCTTCAACAGGGAGTCCGGGACCGCTATGTTATAGGGGTTCCTCAGTTACAGAGGAACTTTGTGTGACAGGAGTAGGCTATCGCCTGGAGCAGTGGTTCCCTGAGTCAGTTCCAGGGGGTCCCCAGCTAAATGATATAGTTTTGAACCAAATGGACCATTACGGGTCTGTAACTCTGAGTGTACAAATGGAAATGATTTGGTTCCATTTGTACACTCTCAGAGTTAAATTAACATAGATTTTACAATATAAATTGGGGGTCCCAGAGATAGAAATGCCATTAAATGGGGGTCTGTAGATTATAATGCATGTCAAACTGGGGGTCCTTGAAATTGAACAGGTTGAGAATCACTGCTAGAGCCGTAAAAATCTGTCCCTGGCATATTATTTTCAAATGGGGGTCTGCAGGCTAATTAGTGTCAATTTGGGGGTCCTTGACATGAAAAGGTTTGGGCTTTTATGGATGTTTGTTTAGAACATTAAACAAACATAGAGTAGCAGCCAAGTCTATGGACTTTTAATGTTTGTTTAAAGCCCTAAACGTGATGTCATGTGGCAGCCACGTTTATGGACTTGTTTAAAGTTTGCTTAGAGAACTTTAAACAAACCTAATAGCAGCCATGTCTATGGACTTTCTAATGTTAGAGGCTGTGACGTCATGTGGCAGCTATTGGTCTACGGACTTTTCATGTACGAGTGGGATTTTTGGTTTTATCCCTAGCACCCTATTCTAAGAACTTTACCCAAACATACCAGATCGGAAAAAAGTTAAAATGTATGTAGTACGGAGTGAAAGTTTACAAAGTATTGTCGGTATTTAATGTCTGAAAAAAACACATGCACATGGATACATGATGATCGTGCTGTGCAACAAGTCTATGAAGCTATCTTTGTAATCTAGGAAAACGTTTAATTTGCAACACTTCTGCAAAAGACATTTAGACAAAACATTTAAGACCCACAACTACTCTTACTCTAAGGCCTTAGGAATGGTTAAAAGAAAATGTGAAATCATCCCAGACTTGTTTCATTATAAGTGATAATTGCCCTAAGATGATGTTCTCGTACAGTGTAATTTTCTTTTGAAAAACCACAATGTGTTGTAGCATGCAACACAGTACACACACAAGATGGCTGTCGTTCCACATTGCAGAGATAGAGGGCAGTGTTTGCCTTTATCAAACAGAGCCAGGGAATCTCCTCAGCTGCATTGCATTATACTGTAGCTGTAGGCCCCATGGTGACAAAAAGGGTCATGCAGATGGCCTGCAAACTACCTCGCTTTTACAACAAAGATTAAGTGCTGTTGGGTTTATTTTTGTGTAAAGTTCACATTCTAATAACCTTGCTTTTTAAACATATATTCGATATAGTTTTATTGATGTATGCCTACAGTACTAACCTTCTACATAGTCAGACACTACTCTGTATTTCCAGAGGAGTTAAGTGGGGATTTTGGCATCATGATAAAAGCTCGCTTCATCAGCACTACATTTAGCAAATTAAATTAAATGTAATATTAGTTTATGACTGATGTTTCCTTGATATACTGTAATAGGCCAATAATATTTAACGAGGCCAGACAATACTGTGAATTAGCCTACTACTCTAGAGTGCCTTAATGTTGTTCGCATTGCTACTTAGCTGGTCCTAAGACACTAATTGTTGCTTATTTGGGACTCAACTCTCCCACTTTTGTGTCCTTTTAAGTGACGTCTTGAGAGTGTTTTTAACAACTGTCTAGAGTGCATCTGTGTCTGCTCTGAGGAGGTACAAGTGCCATGGTCTTTGTAAGTGACTTCATTTACCCTGAGTGCCTCTGTCTCCAATGAGTCCTCTCCTTGCACTCCGGCCCAGCCAGAGTAATGCTATGTTCTATGGAGGTAAAAAGTGCCCATAGCTTTTATTTACCGTAAGTAAACCACAATATATTGTCCTGAATTCAACATTTTTCAACAATTCAACATTTTTCTTGCAAAAGTATTGGTAAAATATAGGCCTACTTAGAGTCAAAAGCACTCATTATTGCCTTTTTCTCTCCACACTTTATTGAAGTTGTGGTACAAGTTCAGCTTGTAGATCTACAGATCTACAAGCTCAGCTTGTAGATCTGTAGATCTACAAGCTCAGCTTGTAGATCTGTAGATCACCTGTTTTTGAATATGAAGTACCGTATACCACAACAGTGCTTAATTAGTAAATGTCCTTTGTTTTGTAATGATCAAATCTACAAAGTTAATAATTGCAGTTGAGTCCCTCAGAGATGTATAGTGGAGATATACCAATACCAGCTTTTACATCTGCTATTTTTGAACATTTATTGAACATAAATCTTCTCTTCTGGGGGTCCCTGGTACAAAACATTTTCAATATATATCAATTTGGGGGTCTTTGGAATGAAAACGTTTGCGAACTTTTACTGAAGTACGTAGAAAATGGTTACTTTCCACCACTGGCTAAGTTTATACACTGTCGCAGGCAGCATAAATCACGCCCAAAGCCTGATAACACGCTGTATTTCATCTCCAACAAAACAGGGAAATGATAGAATTTTGACCAAGACTCATAAAAGCAGTGAGAGAGAGGACGGGTCTGTGTCACACATGGAGCAGCAGGGACTGTCATGTTGACATATTTGTCTCTGTGTGTGCCAGACTCAAGGATGGTTTTGATTTCTCCAGAATCTTCTCCACTGGATTATCCCCCCCCCCCCCCCAACACTGCTGGCTTTTATGACTTCTATAGCGATAGATTGTTCAGACTCAGTCTACAGTATCACTATAAGTAATGTCAAATCCTTAGATATCCAGAAACGTTATATTGTTCAACATTTTGTGAGCACAGATAAGCTAAAGCTGATGTGTCATGTATCAATGCTAAAGCCAGAGCGGCACACAGAAATATTGAAATGAACTGATGCAAACGCTATCGTCTGCACTAGTGGGTCACGAACTGTTTCATGCCAAGGACACCCAGATAGCCATATAGCTCCTGCAGCTGGTTGTGGCCAAACAAACAAACAACCATCGTGTTTGTTGGAATGTCCAGCAAAGCTGGAGGCACCACAAAGTAGTCAAAAGCCTAGTCCAGTGTTTTCATGTCAGGGAGCCCCACATTTATATGTATTAGGTCGTGGACCCCATTTGAAAATATTTTGTGCCAGGGAACCTGAAACCTGAAACGTTGAACCCTGGAACCTCCTCAACTTGGGGTTGTAGTTTTTATAAACTATAATGACTGAACAAACAACACTGACTCAAACACACACACACACTGTCAACACCAGTAAAGCAACAGTTTAAATTCAGCTTGTGTACACTATGTTTAGTTGAGTTAACTCATTTTAAACACTAGATTCTTATTTGGGCCTTCAAATCCAGTACCAAGTGTGTTGCAGATTCGAGCAACGGTGTGCCTGTGGACCTTGGTGTAGCTATTCTGATAGTGTTTGGTACAGATTGGCGCCACAGCCTGCCTGGGGGCCACACATGGCCCCTAATGTGGCCCCTCAAGGTTCAATGTTGTATTTAGTTTTGTTATATCTTGTGTATAGGTATAGAGCAAAACTTATTTTAGTTTGGCTTCTTTCAGACAATGCAGGACAGCAGCATAGATAACATAACATCAAACAGCAATCCTTGAGGGCCACCTGGCCCCCCAATGTGGCCCCTGGGGTCACACGTGTGGTGAGCCCTGACCATTGTTTGTGCCAGGTTTCGTTGCGGATCGGAGCAACATGTGCCTCACAAGTCTGCATGTTACGTTTGGGGCTTGCAATGTTAATATACGATACATCATCCTGTCCTGAGCTGACCCTATAGATCAGTTTGGTACACCTGCACAAGTACTGTACTGGTAATCAGATCCTCTTACAGTATCCCTCCCTCATAGAGTACTGTACTGGTAATCAGATCCTCTTACAGTATCCCTCCCTCATAGAGTACTGTACTGGTAATCAGATCCTCTTACAGTATCCCTCCCTCATAGAGTACTGTACTGGTAATCAGATCCTCTTACAGTATCCCTCCCTCATAGAGTACTGTACTGGTAATCAGATCCTCTTACAGTATCCCTCCCTCATAGAGTACTGTACTGGTAATCAGATCCTCTTACAGTATCCCTCCCTCATAGAGTACTGTACTGGTAATCAGATCCTCTTACAGTATCCCTCCCTCATAGAGTACTGTACTGGTAATCAGATCCTCTTACAGTATCCCTCCCTCATAGAGTACTGTAGTGGTAATCAGATCCTCTTACAGTATCCCTCCCTCATAGAGTACTGTACTGGTAATCAGATCCTCTTACAGTATCCCTCCCTCATAGAGTACTGTACTGGTAATCAGATCCTCTTACAGTATCCCTCCCTCATAGAGTACTGTACTGGTAATCAGATCCTCTTACAGTATCCCTCCCTCATAGAGTACTGTACTGGTAATCAGATCCTTTTACAGTATCCCTCCCTCATAGAGTACTGTACTGGTAATCAGATTACAGTATCCCTCCCTCATAGAGATTAAAGAGTCAAATCCCTTCACTCGTCACAACTGGCCTCTCGTTGTATGACAACATGAATGTGTGCTCTTGACAGCAAGTGACATAATAGGGTTTTGCTTATCTGAGCCTTGCAGTGTGTGTGTGTGTGTGTGTGTGTGTGTGTGTGTGTGTGTGTGTGTGTGTGTGTGTGTGTGTGTGTGTGTGTGTCAGTTCCTGCAGTTGTTGAGTATAATGACATCTAATGACATTTTTCTCATTTCTTTTGCCATTTTTAACCTTAAAGCCAAAAATAGCCGGCTGCTATTTTCAGCACGCAACACCAGCACGAAACTAAGTATATACTAAACCAGGCATAACTCCAACCATTCATTCATTGCGTTGCCAGACTGTTGCCTCTCACACTTTTCAAATTCCGTCATACAGTCTGGTGCACGGAAGCTTTGATCATGAGAAAAATATACATGCACGCACGCACACTCGCATGCACACACACACACACACACACACACACACACACACACACACACACACACACACACACACACACAGGAGTGACAGGACACAGGACAGGTCTGTGTTGGCACAGACTAAACAGTAAACATACTGTACACCTCACTGGGCTGAGCCAGTGTTGTTTATACACAACTACCCATACAAAGAAAAGTCCTGCATACTGCTCATGATCATAACAATGACTCATAAACCTCTGAATTCTTATTTATGCTATGTACTTCTTTTCATTTGTTTGTAAATTCTGAACGTGGATGGCTGTATTTTCATTGTTATATACACTTAAACTTCAATGTCACATCAGACATCACAAGTGACAGCAACGATACAGAATCAGTCTCTTGTGCATCACTTAGCATCAGACATGCATTTCCATGCAGACAAGCTGACCTTCATTTGGCACTGCGGTATAACTATACACTACAATACATTTGTTGGCACAGTGATGCATAAGCCAGAAAGCTATATAGAACCAGGCTTTACACTTTATGTACAATATGTGTGTCATGTTTGAAGGCCCTTGTCTGTGTTATTCCCATGTCTTTTGTCCGTGTGGTCTGTCTGCTGTGGGCTCCAGAATGGGCGTCTCCGCCTCTGTAATGGGAACCTCTCTCTCTAGGCCCTGGCCCGGCGCCAGGAACCCCAAAAACGCCTCTTGTTGGCTGTTGGTTTAGCCGTTGATCCCTGGAAGTGGTGCTGGAGGATCATGGCTGCTCTGTCGCTGACATAAATCACGGGATATGGTCGCTTTTATTGTGGTCGCATCGTTTTTTTCCATTCTCTCTCTCTTCAAGAATGGGACTCGGACTCCTTTTGTCGTTGTGTTCAATGTAGAGACGCCATGCTTAAAATACCTCCCCCCTTCATCTCTGTAGCAGATAAAACATAACTCATAACGCCACAACAAGGTTACCAGTCTTAATCTATGTGCTCTACGCTGGTTTCTCTTTGCTCGTTGACAAGAGCACTGTGACCATAAACAAAGTGCTCTCTTGTAGAATCCGTTCATATAGGCTACCATATACTGTAACCCTCCCCCCAACCCATATACAGACACAGACAAAAAGGAAAATAGATTATTGCATTTGGGCCTCACGGTCTGTAATCAAAAGCAGCCCAAGTGAGAATGTCAGCGACAGCCAAGAGAAGCCTAAATAACCCACACAGTTACAGCTGATTTATACTTCATCGTACGAAAATAGAAGATCTACAAGTTCACAACGCAGCCTGTAGTGAGCTTGTAGATCTGCTGTACGGCACGTATATATAGCCGTATGACGGAGCATAACTTAGACATTGTATATATATCACACACAACAAAAGCTAGGCTACATTATTGCACTGGATTGTTTCTGTTGTCAGAGTTTGTTATTTCTTTGTGTTGTTTTTTCATAACTGTCACATCTCACTGCGCTCCTACGCACCGCCGTTGCAGTCATCAACTGTCGCCTGAGGCGGCGCTCCACGCTTTGCTTATTGAGATGTGGAAATATTTATGAAGAAAAGGCTTGAAAGCTCCAGGAGACAATAATGTAAATCTAGAAGTCTAAATGAATTTTAGTTCTGTGGGGGGAAAGAAAGAAAGAAAGAAAGAAAAACTGTCATCCTCAAAAACAGAGATCTCATCCCCTTTAAGCCTACTGTCTGATCCCCTCTGCATGTGCTGTCTCTCTGTGTGTCTGTGTGTCTGTGTGTCTGTGTCTGTGTGTCTGTGTGTCTGTGTGTCTGTGTCTGTGTGTCTGTGTGTCTGTGTGTCTGTGTGTCTGTGTGTCTGTGTGTCTGTGTGTCTGTCTGTCTGTCTGTCTGTCTGTCTGTCTGTCTGTCTGTCTGTCTATCTGTCTGTGCGTGCGTGCGTGTTTGTGCAGGTGCGTCGTGTGTGAGTGTGTGTGTGTGTGTGTGTGTGTGTGTGTGTGTGTGTGTGTGGTAGGGTGGCTGAAGCCCCCCACTCGCCCCGATACACCCACTGACCCACCCGGCCTCCCCTCCCCTCCCCTCGCTGTAATGAAAAAGTGTTATGAATGTAATGTGTGTTCATTCTCTGCTAGTCATGTCTGTGGGTGGCACCATTAGGGTGGGCTGTGTGCGGGGCTCGCCCCATAGGGAAACCCTGTCCAGTTTAACCGAGCCGCGCTAAGCCCATTCTTTAAGGTCACATTGGCACCAATGGGGGATTAGTTTGGTTCAGATCAATGTCTGATTGGGATCTTTCACTGGGCCATTGCCTCCCTCTGTCCCGGGAGAATGTGTCCAAAGTCGCCCGATTTGTACTGGGGGGGGGGGGGGGGGGGGGACAAGAAAGGAACCCCCCCTCCCATGGTGGACAAAGACGCATATTAGCTCAGTTTTGCTGTTTTCTTCTCCACTGGTGGCAGTGAAAGCTCTCCCTGCCGACAGGATCAAACATGACCCCCACACCCACCCAACACGCACGCACACACACACGCACGCACGGGCGACTGTGAGGGAGCTGAAGAGCACTAACAGACTAATCAGAATCACCTTTATTGTCACATCCCAGTTAGGCTGCAGTCACACTGAGGCCTCATACAAATGTCATACAAATGCATGTTCTGTGTTCTGTCTGTGTTTGATAAATGGCACAACTTTGAAACCATGTCTTCTAACTGGCTCAATTGTTTTTCTATGTAGGGCAGGCCAACATACGCCTCATTCCTGCTTTCCATCCTGTTTGTAAGGTCAACCACCACGACAAAACCTTACGCAAAACCTTACGCAAAGTTGAACACACACATTATGTGCTTTTGAACATATGTGTGTATATAGATATAGATATGTGTGTGGTGTGTACGTATGTGTGCATGTCAGTACAGAAACTAATGATAATAGTTCACCTGATCAGGTAGGTGAGCGCACCCACCTACCTGATCAGGTGACTAGTCTCATGCACTCTTTACCTCAGATCAGAGCGGCTATTTAAACTTCTCTGCATACCTGCTCATACATGGCTTCTCTCCTGCGGTGCGGATGTGCGTCGCTGCTGCTGCCTCCCTGCCTCGCTTGCTGCTAACCTGCTGCTCATGAAGTTTTTGCAAATCCCACCGCCTGACCCGCATCCACCTGTAGGCTCTGTTTCTAGATCCCCCTGCATAGGGGTCTTATTCATTCCCTATAATTCTATTTGACTTATAACTTAACTACAATGTTAACGTTACAGGTTACAGGTGATCAATTATGCTCAATAATTATATATTCTAAGTTCATTCTAAGAGTTGTCTGACTGAAATACATGTATACATTCCTATAAACCAGTAAGACGAGTTAACGCCGGAAGCGAACGCAGCTGTTGTGGCAGTCTGACACACACACACACACACACACACACACACACACACACACACACACACACACACACACACACACACACACACACACACACACACACACACACACAAACACAAACCTTTTTTCATTTTTATTTATAAACCACCAGTTTGTTATTTACAGAGATGCACATTGTGTGTTCAAACAAGTGGCGTGCAGATTGACAAAGTATTTGCCAGGATAATTCCCACATTGCTTGAGCTTCACCCTACAACCAGACCCCTGCGTATGCTAATGCTGATACATTCCATCCAAGGTATGGGTACGAGAATGAAGGAGGTCCTGTCAATATACATGAAGCTTACAACTGCGACGCACTGAGCTTGTAGATTGGTTAGTTAATGTATAAAATTGGGCTATCTTCTGTCATCTGCTCTACGGAAGAGTCCTTGAGCAAGGCAGTGAGCTACTGACAACTCAACTCAGTTGTCTGTTGTCACTCACTACAAAATTGTACAAATGTCAGATACAATGAAAGCATAAAGATTGAAGTTTGCAATGTGAAAGTGTTGGGAAACTATGAAAAACAGGCTGAGAACTAGAGCCAATCTCCTTGGCCAACAGTAACTTTTGATTTGCAAGGCATGATTATCAAGTCACATTATCATTATCGTATCATATCACTGTCAAGGCAGTCGCCATAATGCCACGGTAAACACAATCAGATAAAAGGATACATATATCCACAGGCCACAAGTAGGCTATATAGCGTGATGATTACTGGGGCACAGAGTGAACAAAACATTTCTTTGTTCATCTATATATCTCTTGGCGTGGCTCAACGTATCATTAGCCGTAACCGTCAAATAAACACGACTGACCCTAATTGTTGGTGAAGCTGTCACTTTTCCCAGGGAGGCTGTAATCTGCTTTCTCCCAACACATTCTCCTTGCACAAAATGAAAGACTCAATCAGAAAAGTGTTAACTGATTTGTCACGCTCTCGCCTCAATGTGGACATGAATAAATTAAAATAAATTCTCCAGCAGGCAGACTTAGACTAAATGAAGGGAAAGGGACTGAATTCTCAGTTTTTGTTCTTTTTATTTTTCACTTTTCTGAGCCTTTATTCGACTGGTACAGTGAACAGAGACAGCGAGTAGGGGAGCGACATACAGCCAGCAAATGATCCGGCCGGCCTGGAATTGAACCAGAGAATGTAAGCCCATACGTGCTATGTGCCCTAACCACTAGTTCTGCCATTGAGTCGCCCCAATTTGCAGGTGATATTAAGGAATACCTCAGTTAACCCTGAAGCCTTAAATTCATGGATCATTTTAGTTTGTGTTGCATTACGTATAGCTGTGAAATTCTGCGTATAACCGCCCAAACAATTCACAGTATAATCCATGTGTCTTCACTGTCTTGTAGTCCGTGTCCTCATTACTTACGAAACACCACATTTCCGCTGAAACGTAACAATTTTTGTGAAAAAACAAGCTTAGTTCACACACTATTTGTCATATGACTAAGTATACTTAGTCATATGACAAATAGTGTGTGAACTAAATGGGGCTTAAGTTTAAATATCTCACTACTTAGTGTAAGTACAAAATCAAATTGGTTTTAAGTACCCTTTCCTATCATTTAAATAATTATGATTGGCCACTTTAAAGCCACCATTTAAATATATTTGAGCTGAGTTTTAATTTAGTTTAATACTTTGAGAACCCATGAAAAAACCCACAACATAGTAGATCTACTGCCAGATAATTTGCTGCAACTCTTCCACACACTTGTGGCCTAGCCTGGCTAATAAGCCAGACTCAAATCACACTGTCATGTGGTATTTGAGTCTGGAGATGCTGTGTATGGATCTTGTTTCCCGGGGGGCTTGTTCAAACATTTTCTCTTTCACGCAATTGGTCAAGCATTGAACGTCACTGTACCAAAGCCCGCCCATATTGCATAGCGTGTCCCGATTGGCCACACCAGTTCTCTGGTGTAGGAAATAGGCCTACAATTGAGCCTCTCCAGACCGTAATCCGCCAGCAGGCTTTTTTTTTGCCAACAGCTGATTCGGTCTGGCTTATTAGCCAGGCTACTTGTCGCCAGCTGCTTGACCATCAGTGAGATGCTGAATTAAAAACATTTAGGTTTTATATTATCAAGGTTCCTGTTAATACATTTCATAAGGATCATTGTCAAGGTCTTATATGCCTCCGCCGGTAGACAGCTGTGCCCGTCGACACAGTTTTTTGGTTGACCATCCGTCTTTCCATATAGGCTAACGTTGTAAACGTTTCAGGAACCTTCATGACATATTTTTGAAATTATTGTCTGTCTTTGACAGGTCGAGTTGTGAAAAGCGGTTGCATGTAAAATTGTGGGTACAGGTAAAAAACGAATGGACCTGTGCAGTGTGCACCACTGTGCATTGTATGTTAAAGTGTACTGTCATGTAAACATTACAATGCAATTGTTCAACAATGACCAGCTAGCCATGAATATCACTTGCATAGTGTATAGTAGTAGTTGTCTCGCCTGGTGGTGGAGTGACCATTGGCTTCATTGTAGGCTACAGCTTCATGGATATTGGTACGAAGGACTGACCGGTCTTCCTTGTAGGAAGGATGTATATATATCCTACGCATTTGGTACCTGTGACATACTAGCGTCATGTCCAGTGGGTGTACTGTACATCAAGCTGCCTCATGCTACAGAAACAGGAGATAGGCTCCTGCCCTATGGTGCACTGACATTAGATGTCACGTCCACCCCTGTCCCTCCCTCCTGCCAGCTGGCCCTTTTACACAGACGAGGTGGAATAACTGCACTACATTCCCGCCGTGACCAGCCTGAGTAAAAGGGGCTAGTAATGACTACCTCAGTAGGGAGGGAATGATGTTTCTGTGAAAGTACGGATGTCACAGCACTGTTAAGTTCCAGGCTGTGACGCCCATGACTCACCGGCTTGACAGCTGAGTGGGGAAGAGCTAATCAAACTGCAGAGGAAACAAACAGCTGAATGAAGAGAGGGCAGGAGCTGGAGAAGGAGGAGTAGTGGAGGAAAACGTGGAGATGGTGAATATAATGTTTGTCTTTATGGGAATGCCTGAACAAGAGAAATAGGGGTTTTCTCAATTGGAAATTAAAATGCAGGCTGTGGACTGGAGGTTTTCAGAATTAAGACAGTCTAATTAAGACAGTATTCAAAGTTCTAGCTGCTAATTGGGAGCAAATGTTGATAGAACAAAGGGAATGTGCAACTCTGTTAATTAACCCTGCCAAAACTGTGCAGGCCATGGGGCTGTGGAACATGTTCACTTACTTGTGTTATAGCCTAATGAGAGGATCTTTTCCCTCCAGTTGAAGGGATGATAGTGGACTTGAATACAGGCTCGTATTTAATACTATTTAACGATTGTGGAATATGCTTATTTTCTAAAGGTGCAATAATGTGGAATATGCTTATTCCCTATAAGGTACAATAATGTTAAAATTATTTAAGTGTTGTCAAATAGTTAAATCTCTATACATTTTCAATTCAGGATATAAATTGTCACTTGACATTGTCACATGAAATCACTTTCATGTTTTAGTGTTCCAGTTAAAACTTTGTCTGCTAACTTCCAATCTCACTTATTATGCCAACCAAAATATTTTGCTAGCTGAAATTGATTTTGGAATATAGAGCTTTAATCTTTTAACAAAAAACCTTTCTAATAACAAAAACAAGCACTTCCTTTGTCATGAAATTGATGGTGTAAATAACTCAAATAGCTTATCTAAATTATGCATTATAATTGAAAGCATTGTCCAGAATATAGCTTGATTGAAATACACCATGCCAAATCACATCATTATCACTTTTAGCACATTATGCACTTCAACCACTGGTCGCATCCTCAACATGTGCGAGGGAGGTGCTGAGTCGTACTAGATGTAAAGAGAAGCACACCACTCCACACCGTCTCCTCCCCTCCAGTTTAAACTCTATTGAGGCATCAGCAGCTGGAAGTGTTTGTCCACTAGTGCACTGACCAGGGGTTAGTTAAATCAGGGTCACAGGTCAGAGGTCAAACCCATGCAGCCCCGGTCTGGAGTGGCTTTAACTCAAGTAGAGAAAAGCACCCAAGGCTTTGCAGCCAAGAACACAGAATATTATGAATAACATCTACCATCTAAGCAGAAACATTAACAACTTTCTGGTATACTGCAGCAATGAGCCTCCTCCTGTGTACATTTTGGCAGGTGCTCTGAATAATATGCTTGGAAACATTTAGAACATAGAGGATGATGTATAGAATGTCAGCATATACTTCCACACACCTCCCCGGTATTATAATGAAGTCATCAGCTCAGCCTCAATATACATAGTAGATGCATGCCAGGATTGGGCCTCAAAAGCAGTTGTCTCATCATTTTGTAGATTTGTACAAGGGGGGGGGGGGGGGGTCTCTAACCATTTTTAGAGTGGCTACTCAGAGGCAACTTGTCTAGTGGAGGGTCTATATCTGTGCTCAAACCGCTGGACTGATGAGCACCAAATTCCTTCTAGTAAGGTAGGCTACATAAGTAATATTTTCACATATTTTCACATACAGTATACGTAATATTTTCACATGATTTATCCTTTTTGAAATATTAAAATGTAATTGATGGATTTGAAATGATGATAAGATATATACTTTAATAGTTACCAAAAAGAGCCAAAGTTAAACCCAAATGTAGAAAATACCTTGTCTGTGATTTTATATATATATATATATATATATATATATATATAATATATCATACAGTGATTATATTTATATATATTATATACTATACAGTGATTATGGTAATACGGTTATTTGTCAGTCACATGCTGTTGTATTGTATAGAGTGCTGATTGAAGTTCTCAGTCACAGGTCTGGTTGCTGCTGCGGTGCTCCACCTTCCACCTGCCCACCTCGTCACCGTGAGCCTATCATCAAGCAGAGGGCCAGCTTGTGGAAGACTACTTAAGCGCAGCTGTGACGTGAGCTCGTTGGCATTGCATTGTGACTCACAATGCCAATGACTGTCAGTCATACTGAGAACACATTGTCCAGGTCCTATATCTGAATATGGCGTCAGAAATCCATAATATAGATGAAAACATATATAGGGCTGATGATTAGGCACGTGCATGGTGACATGACATTATGGGATGAGACGAACAACACTGTGTAAACAGGGAATAGGCCAGGGGTAAAGATGATATGGAAGACTGTCCTAACAAACGGGATATGTTGAAGTGTCCAACTGGACATTAGTTGTAAACAACAATTTATCTATCAGTAATTGTATAATGGAAGTCATAATGGAAGTCAATGGGGCTTTGTTCAAAGGTCATATAGATCTTCAATTCAATTACATTTTATTATGGTGATGAATCACAACAAGTTGTCTCAAGATACTTCACATGTAGAGCACAGACCCAATGTTTTCCCTCCACCCCGAGCAAGCAATTCCCAAAGGTGGCAAGGACAAACTCCCTTTTAACTGGAAGAAAACCCGGGCAGAACCAGCCTCTGAGAATGAGAGAGAGAGAGAGAGAGAGAGAGAGAGAGAGAGAGAGAGAGAGAGAGATTTTACTGTATGTCATTTAGAATCTATAATTATCATCTATAGGTTATTTAAAGGTGATATAGGCAAGTTTTCAGTGTTTGTACACAGAATTGATCGAGTGTTTCCAAACAAATTAAAATCTAGCTCCACCCCCCTCCCCCCGTCATTCTATTGGCTGAGCCAGGTCACTTCAGGCTATGGGGTTGTTGTTGCTGCTGGGAGGGACGCTATGGATATTGCGCTCGTATGGCTAAATATGACATTAAAAAATTATGAATTTCTATCGATATCATAGTTACAACAATGACATTGAGTTGACATGTTTTTTTAAGGGTAACTGTAGCGTAATCACAATATCACAAGACTGACACGACGAGTCCCGCAAATGAGGAAGTAGGAAGTAGTGGAGCAGACTCACTGGCTCTCAATTCAATTATCTTTCATTTGTAATCGTGCATATAAAACATATTGCCCCTCAAATGCCCCAGCCACTACAGCATCGTTCATGTGAACTACTTTGTCCACGGTTATTCATCGCTATGATGATCAGCGACGGCTTGTCACCGTTGGCGAGCACGGGTTGAATGCAAGCTTCAAGCCGGCCGGACCACCAAACCATGCGCTATACATAGCGATTCTCATAATTTCAACAGGCTTACATATTACATCATAAACATACTATTTCACATGAACAATGGTGAAACTAAGATATGGGGATAATATTATACTTGCAAATTGCAAGTATAATATTATCCCCATATCTTAGTTTCACCAATGCGATTTCATTCGCATTGCGTTTTCATTATAATACTGCTGGGTCGAACACACATGCAGTCACAGCCTCGCGCTGCAATTGGCTAAGACTCCGCGTCACCCCCCACACAGACCCTCCTCCCAACACGACGCTTCCGTCCCGCGACATAAACAACAGTGGATATAAACAGATACAAACACATAGAGGGAGACAAAGGGAGAGTGTATGTCTACAGGGCAGCAGCTCAGCATCAAAATATAGGGGAAGATAGAGGGAATAAGGCCACAAATATAGATAGATAAATATGTTGATTTTTGGCTGAAAACTTGCCTATATCACCTTTAACTTATTTTAGATGTCATACATGATTTTAAGTCCGAGATCCACATTGCAGCCATGCCATTCCCATGCAGGTTACCACTAGATTATCTTATGATTCAAAATATTGCATTAAAAAGGGGGGCTTGAACACTAATGTATCCAGAAAAGGTGCTGCTTATGTTCTGCTATTGAAGGTAAGAAGGTTTCAGGAGAACACTCAGGAGGTCAGAACAGCTCTGGAAACAGCTCCTGCTTGAGGTTACCTCCGATTGGCTATAATTACGTTAAATGGCTGATGTTGGGGAAAACGGTCGAAAAGGTCAAGGGGCCGTCCCAAGTGACAGAGGGGCACCGGTCAGCATCATCACCAGGACACCTCAATCATCTCGTGTCACACAATTCTAATTCCACGGGGTATACATTTATCATCTCTGTCAAAAATGGACCCCTAAAATGTACATTCCAAATGTTTGATGAGAATATGTTGAAAGGTTAGTCCGGTGCCAATAATTGTCACGACAAACAAATAAAATCAATGAATAAAATCAAAACCTTATAAAATAGCACCTGCTACAAGAACCTCTCACCATTTTCTCACGAGGGAAAAAAACAGAAACGAATCCTGTTCATCTTAATTGTGAGTGTTGTTTTTCCACTTTGCTGTGAAAAGGAGAGATTGACAGTGCACCTGTAGGATGTCAGTGCGGAGGAGGAGGAGGAGGGGGCTAAAGGGGGAGAGGAGCTTTTTTTTGCTGAGAGGTTCCTGGACGCCGAAAACCACTTCAGTTCTCACTTGAGCGCCTCTCTTTGCCCCCCCCCCCCCCCACCACCCTCGCCCCCTCAGATTGAAATTCCTCCAGTGGGCAAGACCCCCCCCCCACACACACATACACACACACACACACCCTCAGCCCACCGCTCGGCACACACCGAGGGGCATTCAAAACGCATTAACACCAAATCAATGGGAAATGGTGCAAAAAAAAAGCCCCAAAAAAGAAGAGAAGGGGAGAAAAAAAATCTCCTTAGCAACATAATCTAGAAGGCCTGACGAGAAGTGAAAGGAAAGGAGTGGGGTCGGGGGTGGGTGTTGGTGGGGAGGGCTGGCGTTTAGGGAGGGAAGGAGAATCGGTCACAAAGGCCGGGCCGCGCAGACAGCAACAAAATTGAAAATTAACACAGAAGAAACTGTTCCTTTTTTCACGTGCGCACAATCGGCTACATTAAATCCCAGGGAGGCTGAGCCCCTCCCCTCTGTCTACCCTGTCCCCTGCCATTACCTCACAGGCTCCTCCATGCCTCTTGCAGGCTCTGCTCTGCGGCCCTCTGTGTGTTCAGAGGAGCTAGCCTCTCTGCTCCGTGGCCCTCTGTGTGTTCAGAGGAGCTAGCCTCTCTGCTCTGCGGCCCTCTGCGTGTTCAGAGGAGCTAGCCTCTGCTCTGTGGCCCTCTGCGTGTTCAGAGGAGCTAGCCTCTCTGCTCTGCGGCCCTCTGTGTGTTCAGAGGAGCTAGCCTCTCTGCTCTGCGGCCCTCTGCGTGTTCAGAGGAGCTAGCCTCTGCTCTGTGGCCCTCTGCGTGTTCAGAGGAGCTAGCCTCTCTGCTCTGCGGCCCTCTGTGTGTTCAGAGGAGCCCCTCTGCGTGTTCAGAGGAGCTAGCCTCTCTGCTCCGCGGCCCTCTGCGTGTTCAGAGGAGCCTTCATTTAAGGGACTTTGTTTTCCATTATTGTCTAATTGCTTTGAGTATATATTATTAAAAGGCATGAAAGCTAACCGACTTTGCAGTCGAGCCGCTTGCTTTGAGTCAAACACAATCTGCCTCATGCCAATTGAGCTGTTTGTGTTAAATTGGAGTTTTTCCTTGCCGCCATCCACAAGTTCTTGCATGTTCATGGGGGAATTGATATTGAGTATGCTCTATATTTCATTATGTCATGAGATAGCTTTTATTGTGATTTGGTGCCATATAAATCAGATTGATTTGACTTGACTCTTGGGGGATCCCGGTAAACGGAGTATATAGGGTTCAACTCAAGTTTCAAGTTTCACATTTATTATTCATTATCACATTATTGCATAACAGTATGACTTATGATACCGATTAAAGAGGAATGCTCTAAGATAACATTTAAACAATAGAAATCATCAAACAACAAAAAACAATAAAACATTTCTATTACTTCTGGTAAAATTTGTAAGTTAGAGAAAGGACATCTGCTGCCTTTTTGTCAGCTCAACAGTGCAGATTGACCTGCCATTTCTTACATTGTAGTTTGTAATCAGGGTCTGGATTAGTCCCTTTTCTCAGTAGTTGATCGAAATCGACCGGTTTGGATAATAACAAAGCCTGGGATTCCCTCTCAATTGCAATTGTAAAGATTTATATTTATTTATTTATTTAGGTTATATTTTTACAATATCAGAGGCAAGCTTAAAGCTGCACTATGTAACTTTCGTCTTCTTCTTTGAACCCGGTCGTGCTGACATTTTTACCATTGAGCTAACAGAGCCTGCGTCAGATCCTCTGTCTAGGTGAGACATGAACCTTTGACCTTTGACATGATCTAAATGTCTCAATAGAAGAGACTAAATGCTGGTACAACCATTGAATTAACATACTCTACACAGATTGAATACAATTTCCTTTTATTCATTAAAAGGAAATTGCATAGTGCCGCGTAATATCCTAGCTATGTTAATATGTTTATTAATATGGCATTGGGCACTGATGATAGCCACCTGTGTTGTGCGTAGTTGTTCACATCGTGTTATTTTCCCAAGAAAAACAAAGAAAGGGAAGAAGGGGGTAAGGAGATTAAGGCAGGAAAAGATAGAAAGTTTGAACGCTTATATACCACAAAAAGTACAGGTAAAGGGTTTTCTTCTGTGTGGGTCTTTACAGGCTTTTGCCACAAACGGTAGGCCTACATAAAAGGTCTCTTAGCTTATGCACTGTAAGCTTTTCTACAAACTGTACAACCAAAGGGTCTCTTAGTTTTTTTCCCCACTGCACGTGTACACACCTTATCACAAGATCACCAAGCACAAGGCAGGGATTTATGTTGTCTGGTTGTCTGTGTCTGTGGTCTATAGTCTTTAGACAAACAGCCATGGGTTATGAGATCATGGTCTGTGTCTCTGTCTGCACAATGTACAAATGTGACTGGAGGAGAGCAGAGGGAGTATGGTCGCTGCACCTGCTAGTCTATAGGACCAACCTTCCATCTGGGTTCAACCTATGCATAATTCACAATTTACTTTGTATATTGACTTTATTTTCAATAGAAATGTCTGTCATGATTAATTACAGTATAGATATTTTATTATATATTATATTATCTTAAAAATATATTGTATCATATTATTGCGACCACAGGTCGCATTTAATATGAAAACGTGCAATTCAGTCAGTCAGTGTATCACTCAAAATCCCCATACATTTGATCCAGGTCCAGGTCCAGGTCTCGTGACATCTGATGTCATAGTAAATGCGATCTCTGTCGCAATTAAGCCCATATATGGAGATCCCTGATGTCATCAATATTGGCCAGAAACTCCACATCTGACCTCAAACCCTATAGATCCCCAAATATATGGATATATACATGATATATGTATACATGATATATACATATATACATTCCATATGTTGATCCTTACCCATCCATCCTTCCTCTTCAATGTCTCCCTTTTGACTGATACCTGTCCATTCAAACTCTAGACGCCCCAAAGTTATTAGTGCAGCCGCGCCCGACAGCCGGCGAAAACTAGAGTTCTAGACAAGGCCGGAAATTAAGGTTCGGCCCTCATCAAACCCTGTATACTCAAGACATGCTCCTTATATGGCCAGTACAGAATTCATTCCATGTTGATCTGACCCCCCATTCCAAAGCACCAGCGCTCGCCGCAGCAATCTGCCATCAACGAGGCGGAAGCGTATACGACTTAAGGGTGAGGTCTTACTGGTATTAAGAAAACAGGCAGAGACAACGCCACTGTCCTGCACGGTGCTGAAGACCGATACGATACACTTCGTAATGTATCGTATATACCCTACAGTATATCGCTTTGAATCGCATCATTTTGCATAAAATATATAATATTATATCATGTAATATCGTATTGTTAAGTATTGTATCGCACTGCTTCCTTTCGCATTGGATCATTTTGTATCCTATTGTTTTGTATCGTATCGGCTTCATTTCATATCGCATCAATTGGTGTCATATCACATGGTATGGTTCATTTCGGATCATCATGTTTTATGGCATGTTGCTATATGTTATATTTTAACAGTCGTATCCCGTGAACTTGCGATGCGATTAGTGGGTAATTAGCACAGAGCAGGAACTCTGGCCACCAGCAGCCCTGTAAATGACCTTTCACCCCAACTACATGATCAGGCCATTGAGGAATGGGCTGCCTTTAATTAGGAGGTCATTAAGAGTCAACCTCAACTCACCATGATACCACATAAAGCCAGCACTCTCTCTCTCTCTCCCCCACACACATAGGAGACCTATAGGGCTGTCATCATCACATTTTAGTGGACCAATAATTGTCATACATATAATTGCGATTAATTTAATTGTATTTTTGGCATTGAATGTGGGAACTAAAATTACATTTTAGGCTTTGTAACCATGGCAATTGCGAAGATAAAGAGAAATGCCTGATGTGCCAATAACCCAAATAAATAATGTACTGTGGATATATTGAATAATTTTATAAATTTATACTAATCAGCTAATCATTTTTTAGCTGAAATAGCCAACCTACAATCTCACAACACTGCTTTGAGTTTATAACGATGAATGGAAACGATGATTGATGATTAATATGTCAAATATATGCGATTATCTCAAATATTTGCGATCAGGCGATTGTGTAATAGTTGTGACAAACGTGTCACAGTTATACAGTATGGTACGGTCAGATATGAGACGTGTACGCACGATCCTTCCCACAACCACGGCTGACCATCAGCAATCTACCGGTATATGAGAGCACGAATTAATTCACAGTGTACCCACAGCTGAAATCGTCTGTTTTGCACACGTTTGAATATAACGGAGAACCGTTATAACGGAGGGTTACACTCTCTGTAACCCAGGTTCTCTGAGTGGAGAGACTGGCTCTCCACTACATATTATTCAATATGTACGGGAACGGACCCGACGGGGCAGTGTACATGGATATCTCTTTAAGACACATCCTCTATGGTGGCCCTGCGCAGATGCCAATCAGCGGGCTATTTAAGCCCCATCTGTGCAGAGCCACTTCGATTAACTTGATTGACACGAATTTCGGAGCGGCTCTTTTGTGGAGAGCCAGTCTCTCCACTCAGAGAACCTGGGTTACAGAGAGTGTAACCCTCCGTTCTCTATCGTGTTCGAGACTGGCTCTCCACTACATATTATTCAATATGTACGGGAACTCTCTAAGACACACCGCGAGGAAATAAGCAGACCAGCTGCCCCCGCGGCAGCCCGAAGCAGTTTACCCTGAATTCAATCAGAGCCTATAAGTGGTGAGTGCCCAGGCCGTAGCCATCCCTGGCGCCAGCTCACCAATGTGCTCCAAAACCCTTGGATAAGAATATGATGCTCGTGGCCTAGGTGCAAGACGCAACCTAGGCCCAGCTGGCCCAGCCAGACGCTGTGGCCAGTCAATAAAACTCGTGGCCTAGGTGCAAGACGCAACCTAGGCCCAGCTGGCCCCCAGACACTGAGGCCAGTCAACAAACTCGTGGCCTAGGTGCGAGCCGCCACCTAGGCCCAGCTGGCCCCCAGACCCTGAGGCCAGTCAACAACTCGTGGCCTAGGTGCAAGACGCAACCTAGGCCCAGCTGGCCCCCAGACACTGAGGCCAGTCAACAAACTCGTGACCTAGGTGCGAGCCGCCCCTAGGCCCAGCTGGCCCTGACAGATAGTGAGGCCAGTCAACAACTCATAGACGCTAAGGCCAGTCCCAAGCTACTGCCTGGAGCCCAGTACACGCTCTGTGAACTGGGTGCTGGCTGCCACGTTCACACAGTAGAACCTTGTGAATGTGGAGGGCGTCGACCAAGATGCTGCTGTGCAAATCTCGGACAAGGTCGCGCCTCGCCACAGAGCCCATGAGGCCGCGAGGCCCCGAGTCGAGTGTGCCCGCACCCCTGACGGGGCTGGCTTGCCTGCCTGTCTATATGCCTCCCGGATGGTTTCCACTACCCAGTTAGAAAGCCTAGCCTTCGAGACCGGCTTCCCGAGGCAGTTCTGTCTATAACAGACGAACAGCTGGTCCGTTGTCCTGAGGTCCTGCGTCCGCTGATGGTACGTCCTCAGGGCCCTGAGGGGGCATAACAGAGCCTGCCCGCCCGATCCCCCTTCTCCTTGTGAGGGGTTGAGCGGGCGCAACTCAAGGGACTGACTGGCTCGAGACCCAGACCAAACCTTAGGGTGGAACGCAGGGTTCGGTCGCAATATCACCCCCGCCTCCTCGGGCAAGAAGTGGCAGCACTCCTCATGCACTGACAGGGCATGTAGCTCACCTATTCTTTTTGCGGATGCCATTGCCAGCAAAAATGCGGTCTTGCGGGAGAGCCATTCCAGCTCCACCGTTTCCAGGGGCTCGAACGGCCCGTGCCGCAAGGCCGTCAGTACCACCTCCAGATCCCAAGGGGGGGCTGTCGGCCTACCCTGCGAGGGATGAGACCTTGTGGCGCCTTTAAGGAACTGATTAATCAGGTTGCAACAACCGTCTGCCAGTTTACGGGGCCCAACCCGGTTCGCCTTTATGGCCGCCACCATGCCTCTCAAAGTCGTGGGAGACTTGCCTGCCTCCAACCTTTCCTGGAGAAACGAGAGGATGTCGCAAGCCCCACAAGAGAGGGGGTCCACCTGCCTCGCAGTGCACCATACTTGGAAATTTTCCCAGCGGTATGCGTACACCCTCCTTGTAGATGGAGCCCGGGCTTCCTGCAGAGTCCCAACCACCGATGGAGGCAACCCCATGGCTAGGAACTCGGCCCTCTCAGGGGCCAGGCCCAGAGCTTGAGTCCCTGGGGAAAGGGATGAGCCAATACTATGGCCTGCAGGTCTCTCTGTGCCTGCTGAGTGGCCTGCCGATACCCCTGGGTCATGGTGGAATACACCCAGGGGTCCGCCCCAATTGTCCCCCGGAACAATGTCTGTTCCAGGGGGCGGCGAGAGGGGGCTGAGCCCCCCCCACCGTCAGGAGCGAGCATGGGGCGCCCGGGGCCCTCTGCCCCGCCCCCGTGCACGCCTCTGGCCTCGGCCGGACCTGCCGCGCCGGAAGGAGTCCAACTGGCCCCTTAGGTCCCCTGGAGCGTCATAAGTCGGTCGGGGTGGCTCTGCCCGTGGGGTCGTGCCACGCTGGCTGCGGCCCTCCTGGATAGCCCCCGACACCTCCCTAGCACACTTGCGGGCCTCCTGGGCCTGCTGGAGCAAAGTCATGGCACTTGGCCCGAACATGGCCGATGGTACCACGGGTAGCTCCGTCAGACATTTCCTGTCCGCCGCTTCCAGCTTCGACTGTGACAGCCAGAGGTGGCGCCTTGCCACGCAGAGCGAGGCAAGCGCCCTGCCTGATGCCACCGCTTGCTCCTTCATTAATTTGGCCACAAGCGCCGACACCTGCTGCAGCTCAGCCGCGAGGTCGGGGCTTCCGCCGTCCAGCTGTCTGGCCAGACCGCGTTGGTACAGGGCTAGGATCGCTGTTGTGTTGGCCAGTTGACCCTGAACTGACAAGGCTCCGTGCACTCTGGTCAGCATGGTGTCCATGGCCTTGGTGTCCTTTGTGGCACCGGCTGGCTTCCCCAGAACTGAAGTGGCAGGGGCGATCAACGCCCCCAGGGCCTGATCCAAGGCCGGTGGTGGGCCACAGCCGATCCTCTCCCGGCCTTGCACATTCCCCAGTCGCTTAACTAGGCCTGACCAGCGATGGGCCTCCGTCGGTTTTTGGAACTGCTGGAGCACTAGGTCCTCCACATCTGGAAGTAACGGCACCGATAGGGGCTGGTCCCCCACTTCCTCGTCGAACCGGGAGGTTCTCTGTGTCCGCCCTGAGGGCAGCTCCACCCCCAAGGCCTGTGCGGCCCGAGCTATAAGCTCAAGAAGGGGGGAGGGGTACTGCTCTTGTTCCTGCTCCTCGTCCGCCTGTGCCTCCTCCCCCTCCTGCTGCCAGGGGGGGAGGTCTTCTTCCCCGAGATCATCGGGGTCATCCCCCAGAACATCAACATCCTCCTCCTCCGACCCAGCCTCCAGATGCACCTCCTCCTGGCCTACAATGGCAGCAGGGTGCTGTGGAGCCGGTGGGGCCGATATTGTGGCCGTAGGGCGCCGCAGGGTTATGAGACGCCGTAGAGCCGGAGGAGCCACCACTGTGGCTGCAGGACGCCCCGGGGTCGTCAGATCTAGCGGAGCTGGTGGGGCTGACGAAGCTGAGGCTGACGGCGGTTGCCTCTGCCGCTGGTTGCCCCCAACGGCAGTCTTTAGCCGCTTGGCCCGAGGCTGCTGGGCTAAAATAGCCTCTGCCGGTACCAGAGAGAATGATCGAGCCCTGGCCTCCCTCACTCTAGCCGGCAGGATGAAACAGTTCATGCAAAATGCCGGGTCCAAACTGGCCGTGTGCGCATGGTCCAGACCCAAGCACAGCATGCACCTGTCATGGCCGTCCTCCATGGGCATTTTCACCGCACACACCGAACAGGTGTGCACTGGACTGGCCATGTTTATCTGTTTCCCCTATGTACCTAAATATATATAGCTGTTTGTTATAATCTACATATACGTATATTCATATACACATATATGTCCATATACTTATTTAATTATTATTTAAGTATATAGACATGTATTATAACTTCATATATTTAATCTATACATATACAATCTATACGTATATATATAGACATATAATATGAATGTACAACTATTTATTTAGTACCTGGATAGGTATATAGATAAGTATCACAAGTATACTATCTATATATATATATATAAGTGTGTGTTGTGTGTATAAACCCACTTATATAGACGGCCGGGCAGACTGTACGACGAGAGTGGGTGCAGTGTTGTATTTGCACTAGAACCCCTCCCCCCCGCCGCCGTGATGACGTCGACGCGGAAGTTGGGAGTTTGTTATTGTTTACCCTCTGCCGTGTGGTCTGACCGGGCCGCGGTGCAACGAACAACGGCCGTAGATGGCCTCAGAGTACGCCGACTGGGTCAGCTCCTCTGGGTTCTACCCCGCCGATCGCCGCCGCGGTGTACAGCCGCGATGATAGACCCGGAGGTCTCACCGCTTCTGCAGCCAGGGAACCAAGGCTCCGCCAACGTGGTCGGCTTCGCACTTGGCTTTGGCCACACCGAACGCCGTCTCCTAGTTTCCCCCAACGTGGTCGGGTTTCACTAGGGAACGGACGCACGGACCGAACGCCGTCTCAAGGTTTCCCCCAACGTGGTCGGGTTTCGCCAGGGAACGGACGCACGGACAAGCTGAGGCTTCCTCCACTGTCTAGCGGATTAGGCCTGCAGCTTGTTGCTGTTGCTGTTTTTTTGATGGAGCTACGCGGCGCCCTGAGAGGAGTCGCGACGACCGGCTCTCTTCTTACCTAGGTAAGTGGACTGTTGCCACGCAGCTGTTCTAATATAGTCTTTTATGGATGCGTTTCCAAACTGCTGAGATAGCCTACGTAACGTCTGCTCTCGTGGAAATCAAAAGATCGAAGTGGCTCTGCACAGATGGGGCTTAAATAGCCCGCTGATTGGCATCTGCGCAGGGCCACCATAGAGGATGTGTCTTAAAGAGATATCCATGTACACTGCCCCGTCGGGTCCGTTCCCGTACATATTGAATAATATGTAGTGGAGAGCCAGTCTCGAACACGATAGAGAACTGCCCTGCTACACTGTAAAGAAAGTACCTTGAGTTATACAAGAACAAATACTGTAGGCTAAGTGTGGCCAATGGCCATGTATTATTTCAGCTGCTCCCGCCCCTTTCTTGTTCGTTATATGGAAAGTAATGCCAGATTTATACTTTGTTGCATCCCGGGGTAACGCACCAGAAACAGCCCATGTGACGATTTGTGAGCTTGTAGATCTGCTATTTGTTTGTGCGTGACAACATGGTGCAACAAACTATCATGCGCTTAAGAGTATCGAAAATATGTAAATAGAGAAAAGAGGCAGAGAGAGAGAGAGGTGGGGCCGAGCAACAGACAACAGAATAGATTCTAAAGAGAGGTGACACGAGAAAGTCTTACGGAGTAGAAAGGTGGGAAAAAATAGACGACAAGGGGGACGGAGAAAGGGTGATTCCACAGCAGCCCTTTTTTATTCACGCCTCTGATTTCACACCCGGCACAAAGAAGCTTTGGGGACGTTTCATCCTTTTCACGTTTCTTGGGCATTTATTCAGCGTTATTCCGCAGCGCCGTGTCTCCTATGTGGGAAGAGGGGAAGCGCCTGCCCGGAGAGGAGTCAGCCCCATTCACAGCTTTATAAATCACCTCAGCATGCGCGGACCGTGGCCAATCGGCCAATTACGTCCCCCTGACACACCGGGGCCGATAAAGAAGGCCCGGGACAATGGGATCACAGGCCAGATAAACGACCCTTTAATGGAGTCGCCCACAAAACAGGCCAAAACCGCGCGCCCCACTTACGTATTCCATCACGCCGTTGCCCTCACATTTCCTCTTGCTCCGTCGCCGCGGCAGGCACAGCTGGGGAGGGGGCGCGCGAGAGGGAGAGGGAGAGAGAAAAAGGGGAGAAAAATGACTCTGACACCGCTAAGCCCCCCCGCCCCATGGCCCCTTTCAGACTTTTGGCCGAACAAAAGCATCTGTTGCCATACTGTGCCGCTCGGACCCCCCCGTACACACGCACGCGCGCACACACACACACACACACACACACACACACACACACACACACACACACACACACAGGGCAGGCAAGGAGCTAGCAGGCGCTAAAAGGAGGCAGCGCTGGGCCTTATGCGGCTGAGGCTGCTCACCTTGTGGCACGGCCCATTGTGGAGCCCATTGCAGGGGATTCACCATCCATCTTCTGGAAGGACAAATGAGAGGGAGAGAGAGGGAGAGAGATGGAGAGAGAGAGAGGGAGAGAGAGGGAGAGAGAGAGAGAGAGAGAGAGAGAGAGAGAGAGAGAGAGAGAGAGAGAGAGAGACTTTGTATGAGAGAGAGGGGCACAGGACTGCAGCTGCAGAATGAATAGAGAGGGAATGAAGGGATGAGGTGGGAGTGAGTCAGAGAGAGAGAGCGAGAGACATAGAGAGGCATGGGGGTATAGTTGCAGGGTGGTCTCCAAATCTAGAGAGTGCCTTTGGCCTCTCTTAGGATTCACAACACAAACAACTGACTGGGTCTCCATCCTACTGTAGCTGTTCTGATAGGCCAGTCTAACCCTGCATGCTGGTAGCACTGGAACAACAAATGGCCACTGATTACTTGCGCAAGCAGAGGGCGCAAGTAATAATTTCGCCCGGTCTCTTCACCGTGACAGCCAACCCGCCATTTGATGTGTATGCAAAATAAACAGCAAATCTGTGCCTGGTTTGCTGGGACCAGATTACATAAATGACCATATGTCTTACGTCATCATTTAGAGCTAGTCATACGTATATATACATAATCAGTAAAAATAAAATAGCAAATTGTGCCTGATCTGCTGGGACCAGAGTACGTGGTGTGTATATGTATGACTAGCTCTCAATGATGACGTAAGAAATATGGTCATTTGTGTAATCTGGTCCCAGCAAACCAGGCACAGATTTGCTGTTTTTCTTGCATACGCATCAAATGGCGGGACGGCTGTCACGTTTTGGCGCAAAGTAACCACAGTATACCGCTAATCAACTTACAACTACATACTCTATATAGTATATGTATACGTATGTCTTACGTCATCATTTAAAGCTAGTCATACGTATACATACATAATCAGTCAAATAAAATAGCAAATTGTGCCTGATCTGTTGGGACCAGAATATGTGGTGTGTATATGTATGACTAGCTCTCAATGATGATGTAAGAAATATGGTCATTTATGTAATCTGGTCCCAGCAAACCAGGCACAAATCTGCTGTTTTATTTGCATACGCATCAAATGGCGGGTTGGCTGTCACGGTTTTTGGCGCAAAGTAACCACAGTATACCGCTAATCAACTTACAACTACATACTCTATATAATATGTATACGTATGTCTTACGTCATCATTGAGAGCTAGTCATACATATACACACCACGTACTCTGGTCCCAGCAGATCAGGCACAATTTGCTATTTTATTTTACTGATTATGTATATAGTATACGTAACTTGAACCATACTTAATAATACTAGGTGTTTATATGCATAAAGTAGGTAGGTAGCAAATAGTTACACCTAATAATTATACATTTCAAACGTTCCTTCACAGAGATACTGAGATTTGACAGTTTACAGCGGTCGAAAGTACTTGCGCGCTCTGCTTGCGCACTAGTTGGCCATTTATGGCCTACTAGTGTGCAACAAGCAAGTATGCACTCGACAGAGTGCAGTTCTATTTATGAATGTTATGCCCAAAATAGCTGTAAATATCTACAAGCTTACAGGCTTGTAATGTAGTATGAACCAGTCCAAAGAATCACAGTACACACACATAATTTAAAAAAACAGTAATACCACAACAATTAGTTACAACAATCTGTTAAAACATATTTAGCAATCAGTTAAAACAGCAACATAGAGTTAATGGACGTTTTTTTTAGTATATTCCTAAAATGACCAATTGATGCCAGGGTTTTAAGTTTAATTTCTTGTTGCAAGAGATTCCACGAATCAGGTGCACCGATGCTGAAAGCAGCCTTTCCAAGTTCAGAGTTGGCAAAAGGGACCAGAAGGCCTAACCAATCATTGGAGCGAGTTACACTGCGGAATAGTTTGGTGGTATTTTTTTTATGTGTACTATAGTGCCCAAGTCCTATACTTGGACAGTATGTCTGAAAACTAAAACCTTATCACCCCCAAAAATACGATATATCTTAAATTATTAGATTCCGATTTTTATTTCATTTTCAAATCTAATAGATTAGCATTTAGCAAAAACAAAGGTAAATGGCAAACTTGCAGCCCCAAGGATGGTGTCGGGTTGTGGTAGTCACCTATAGCTTATAAAGACCACCACAACATTATAAAACACTCTAAATAAAGGTTGTACAAGAAATGAATTCCCAGCATTTGAGATTGAAAATAAATACATTGTTTTAGATTTATACAATTGGAATCTCAGTTCTATACAATATGGCTAGAGTCTGTCTGATTATGCGTATTGATGCCAGTATTAAAGATAATTATTTTGCAAAAACACATACCGCACTGAGTTTGCATTTTGACTGTTTGGACACTCTAAACAGATGGAGTGCCATAATACAGAATATATTGTATTAATGAGAGACAATTAACTAGCATAAGCATAAGTTGATGCTATTTGATGACACCGCCCACAGTCTCTGCAGTGTCTGTGTTTGTCTATGTGTGTGTGTGTGTGTGTGTGTGTGTGTGTGTGTGTGTGTGTGTGTGTGTGTGTGTGTGTGTGTGTGTGTGTGTGTGTGTGTGTGTGTGTGTGTGTGTGTGTGTGTGTGTGTGTGTGTGTGTGTGTGTGTGTGTGTGTGTGTGTGTGTCTTTGTGAGTGGGCGTGTGTTTTGGGCGTAGGCTTGGCTCGAGCTCCCAGCTTGTCACACCTGGTTCCAGTTCCCTAATCTCCCTCACCTGCCTGGCATCAGCTAATCATCCTCCAGTCTATAAATGTTTGCCAGATCGTGCCGATGCCAGATCGTTTCACAACCTCATGATATTCTGACCAGCTTCTTTGCCTTGCCTGCCTGCCACCAGGCTCAGCCTGCTCGACCCACCGAATATAGCAGATCTGCAAACTCCTTTGGACTTTGACTTTGTTGTGTTCTTCTTTTGGGTCTGCCAGTTTTTACATATCGTGACACCGCCCTGATTTATACATCGACATACAGTATGATAATGACATGTAGTGAAAATAGCCTGCAAGCTCACAATGCGTTGAGCTATTCTTGCTATTTTCGATCATCTTTGAAGATATTTGGACATTTTAGAAGATTTTTGATCCGTTTAGGAAATGTTATACAATTGCTCAACGTTGTTAAACAGGGCCTGCAGCTGCAGTGCTTACTGAAGACGTAGTTTGTTTTTACGTCCGGAGACCCGTGTCCAGGACAGGCTTCAGACGCGACTCCTCAGGAGACTTGGCTCAGACCTGAACCCATTCCATTTGACTCCTCAGGAGACTTGGCTCAGACCTGAACCCATTGCATTTGCTGAAGGAGGAAGATCATGAAACAGTTATGGCAGTGTGATGAAAGGAGTGGCTTCAGCTGCAGGTGCAGACCACTGGGTGTCACCAAGTTCAACTCTCCTCCCGCTCAGCTCGCCTCTCTGCGGTTGTGATGGCCCTCAAACACAGCCTCCCCCTCCAGGGCAGTGGTTCTCATAGTGGGCTCCGGGGACCCCCATGCGTCCTTGAGTGGGTTCGGGGTCCCCGTGCAAAATGAGTAAATTTTGCATCATAATCAGACAGTATAACCAAGTGGTTCAACTAATCGATCGTTTTGAGCTTGTAGATCTACTATTTCCGAAACATTTTGAAAGATCTTGAAACTATATGCGGGGAAGAGAATTAACTCAGTTTTTCCTCTTATGGGTGTCCATGGCATAAACTCTTTTCAGATAGGACTACTTGACCATGAATATGTTGGAGAAGCTCTGCTCCATGGGTATACTATACGGCCAGGCCCTTGTTGCTTCAAACACCCACTTCAAGGCATCTCTGTGAAGCAGAGATAGGAGCTAACACTGTATACCCAACCAATCAGCCAACAAAACGTCTAGGCCTCGCACAAAAAGAAGCCCTCGGTCAACAGACTCTTCTTCTCAATAAAGTGCCGTAACCCTTACCGTACAAAAAAAGAGAAAAGGCCACTTCATTGTCTTTCAAATTTATGTAGATAACACAAGCCGCATCATCGATGTGGCCATATCTTTTCTTCAGAAGTGCAGTTAAAGAGCACAAAAAAGGGAGGAAAAAAACAAATGTACTCTCTTGGGGCTTGGGTGGAGATGCGGAGTGGTGGGACTTCAGAAAATGGGACTCTTCGAGAGCATGTTTAGCATTCAGCTTCTGTCTTTTTTGTCCCCCTGCCCGTCCCGTCCCAGCCAAGATATCTTTGTTCAGCCGCTCCTCTTCAAGGCTTAGAGTGTCAGGGAGGCGCGGGTGGGAGGCGGGGATCGATTTGATTCTAATCGGACCATGAAAAGAACATGATCTAACTACTTTCAGTCTCGGAGTATATTTAGGCCCACTCCTCTTTTCTTTTTTCTCTCTCCCTCTCTCACTCTCTGTCTCTCCCCCTCTTTTTTGCCAGGGAGCACAATGAAGCTAGCCAATTTAAAAGGCTTTGAATGCCTCGTCAATGACTTTGTGAAAGCATGGGGATAGAGATTTTGGAGAGGGCGAGAGCGAGGGGGGAGGCAAAAAGGGGGCAAAATAGGAAGAAAAAAAGAGGAGGGGGCCAGAGAGCAGACATAAAAATTCCGAGAGTTGTTTAAGCGTGGGTGGGTTCATTTGCATGACAGCGCCATGTGAATAGGCCTGACCTATTGGACCGCCCCAGCGCTAGGCCGAGCTGCAGCCTGACGCGCAGGCTTTGACCCATGCAGCTCATTGACTCTGAATGGATACTCTGTCAAAGGGAGGGACCTTGCGGCTCTCTGCTCGGACAAGGCATTTGCAGACCTCCTATTTGACACCCAGCTACCTCCGTTTCCATCTCCTCTGTACTGTCATGACTGCAGACGCACACACACACACTTGCACACACAGTCACATGAACAGGCAGGCGTGCTCCTCAGATTGACATTCGGTCACGTACAGACATACATTCGTGACAATAACACACAGACTCACACATGAAGGAGTGGCCATGATGAACATTTAAGCAAATAGATCAACCAGACAATTACACTGATCTTCTGGATGCTCGCTCAGATACTATATACTTCTTCCATGAATAGCAAAAATAGCCAATATGCAAGCTCATAATGTGTTGCAATTGGCTGTTTTTCTTTTTTCACTTTAGCCAGGTAGAAAATAGAAATAAAACCTGAATGGATAATTATAAGTAAACTTCCACACTAATTGCTACAACGTTAAATTGACCACAAGTTGTATCTGATAATATTTATTTATTTATTTATTTATTTATTTATTTAGTTAGTTAAATGTATTTAGTGGATAAGCCCCTTGAGATGCACATCACCTCGTTTTCGAGGGGTCTTTGTTTTGTGTGTGTGTGTGTGTGTGTGTGTGTGTGTGTGTGTGTGTGTGTGTGTGCGCGCGCACGCTTTTTTATGCGTGTGTGTGTGTGTGTGCGTGCATGTGCATGTGCATTTGTGTGTGCACGCATGTGTGTATCCACATGCATGGAGTACATGCGCACATGGAACACACATGACAGGTGCAGTTAAAGCTCTCGCACGTGCAGACACATCAGCACGCTTCAGTTGATATAGCTGCGTGATTCACTGCAGCAGGCAGGTGAGAGGACAGAGAGAGTGGGGTGGGGGGGTGAACACTGCAGGCTGCATACAAATTCTCCCCCCCCCCCCCCCCCCCCCCCACACACACACACACACATTACACACACCCCAAACCCGCTGCACCCGTGCAAAGTTGTGACTCTGTGCAAACACATAAAGCTCAGACGCCTTACAAACGGTCTCCATTTATCTGGCTGGCACACTGCTAGGACGATGCAGACAGGAGCTCTTGGCCCTGACCTCAAAAGAGAATACTACGACTCAGTAAAGAGGAGGCTGTTGCACATTGGGGACCCGATGAATGGAGTGTCCATTGTTGGCATCGCTGCTAAGAAAGAAAGAAAGAAAAAACATCCTCTGTGAAACTATAGGGGATGAGACTGTTTTTTATCAATGCTTTTCAGCACGTTTTAGAAACTTTAATTGCGAGAGTGGGGGACGGACCGACTTGGGGGCGGGGGGGGGGGGGGTCTGGTCGTTTGGTCGTTTTCTGGGTGAACTATACTGTACCTGACGTTGGCGCCAAATATGGGTGAAAAGTTCGGAGGGCCCTATTGGGCGTGACGGGGGCTCCCTCGAAGATGGTCTATTGATTGAATCGCTGTGATAAATGCTGGGTTTGGTGGGGGGGTCCAGTGATGATAGGTTTTCAGGAGGCCCCAGGGTTCCTGGCAGCGCCCCTGCTTCATGTGGATGATGGTGATTTATCATGAGTGGAACCTTCCTCTGTCACGAAGCAGTTAGAGGCTGCCTCGGACCAGAGAGTTGTGTCCTCCTCTGCCACGCTGCAGCGGCCAGCTGCTTCATGTGATGTCCAAACCGGCCCGCCACACAATTAGGCCCCTGTTGTATAATAAGCTCTGCAGGGCTTAAAAACACTACATGACTTTACATGCTATGATGCCTTGTGATGCCATGAATCCACCCACTATGGAGGGGTTCTGGAAAGTGACACGCTCACACGTGCACGAACGCACGCACATGCACGTGATCGCGCGCGCACACACACACGCACACACGCACACACACACACACACACACACACACACACACACACACACACACACACGCATGACTTCTATCTATTGCGTGTAAACATATCAAAAAGCTCTGATGGCGGCAGTGCAGAACCAGCAGGCCTCGGTGACGTGCCAGGCTAAATCCACAAAGGTTTCAGAGCTCCACCACCATGAGAGATTATAGACTGAACGGGATTGTGCTAATTGTATTCTGCAAAGTCACTGATGACAAGCAACAATGTATCAGAACTGTATAAGCACATCAAAGTCACATGGTGAAGCAGCTGCTCCTCTGATCGTGACTAATGACACATTTTATCAGCAATGACTGGCATAAAAGCATCGGGGGTGAATTCCGTGCAACAGGTTTTGATTTGCATGCAGATTTTTATATCCGGGCTTCTCTGCGGAGCCTGAAGCCTAAAATAGCATTAGATCTACAAGCTCAGATGTGATGAGCAGTTTGTGCATGTGTGCTTGTTGATAGGCTATTTTCGGCAAGCGACATCATCGTACAACGGCATATGAATTAAGCATGAGAATTGAGTTCCTTCTCTCTAGCACAGTGCTTTCCAAACTCTTCTGGATCACGGCCCACCCATCTGACCACTTAACACAATGGCCGTGTTAAAGATGGAGTGCCGTGGTTTACGTTCCACCCTAAAATATGATCACCAGGTCTTATTGTTATATAAGGAGGCATACATTTTTCAATGGGCTGATAGTGTGATGTCACTATATGACTATATTACTGTTTATTTCATTGGCCCGTTTGACTGTCAAGGGTTCAGCCTCCATGGAAGAAACCCTAAATACAAGGTTAATACACCATTGCACATAAAAACGACTCCAGGGTGTCTAATGAAGTATAGGTACTGTTACCTCATATACACATGAAAAATGTATTATTTTATATTAATGTTTTGTTATCAATAAAGTCTTAGTGTTTGGCCAATGATTTGGGGCTCACTTGCAATATTCTCAGGGCTTGCCAGTGGGCCATGGCCCACAGGTTGGGAATCACTGCTCCACCAGATAGCCATGCAGTGAAAGACTGGGCAGACAGGCAGCCTCTGGCCTTATTAATCACTGCTCCACCAGATAGCCATGCAGTGAAAGACTGGGCAGACAGGCAGCCTCTGGCCTTATTAATCACTGCTCCACCATGCAGTGAAAGACTGGGCAGACAGGCAGCCTCTGGCCTTATTAATCACTGCTCCACCAGATAGCCATGCAGTGAAAGACTGGGCAGACAGGCAGCCTCTGGCCTTATTAATCACTGCTCCACCATAGCCATGCAGTGAAAGACTGGGCAGACAGGCAGCCTCTGCCTGGCCTTATTAAGACGCATGGAGCTCATAATCCTTTCTGAGCAACAGGGAAGGGATCGCAAGCACTTTACCGGATGGAACACGGTCATCATTATGTAAAAATGGTGGGTGGGGTGGGGTAAGAGGGGGGGATTTCAATTATGTTGGCTTGTGCTGGCAGCAGAACTGAGCAATGAATATGAATGACTGCCGAAATACCAACAGCTTTAAAGATGTCGGGTGCGTGTGTGTGCGTGTGTGTGCGTGCGTGTGTGTGTGTGTGTGTGTATGTGTGTGTGTGTGTGTGTGTGTGTGTGTGTGTGTGTGTGTGTGTGTGTGTGTGTGTGTGTGTGTGTGTGTGTGTGTGTGTGTGTGTGTGTGTGTGTGTGTGTGTGTGTGTGTGTGTGTGTGTGCGCGTGTGCGTGCGTGCGTGTACAATTTGGGAAGGGGAGGTGGCACAAAAAAGTCAGGCAAAGGGGGGTGTCTACTGTCTAGGGGCACAGGGGTAGAATTTGAGGAGACTGGGTTTCAATTCCTCTGTGGTGCCTCCGGCTTGGCTCCAACGAGCACAATTAGCCGTGTTCATGAGCTGAAGCCAGGTGGGAAGGGTCAAATCGTACAGGTTGTTTGGGCTGCCTGCTCAGCATTGAGCTGAACTGGGAAAGATAGCATGTTCCTCTGCACGCAATAGTGAAACTCCTCACTAGGGAAGAGGCTGACGACTCTGGATGTATCGGAAGAGACATGGTTGGGTACAGCTTCTCTCCAAGACAAACAGTATAGGCGTTGGCAGTGACAGGGGCTACACACATGGGGGGAATTTAATTGGCATGACAACTAAATTGTGCGGAAAAATGCAAGAAAGGAAGGGAAAAAAGCCAAGGAAAAGATCAAATCGATGCATTCCTCATTGTCCAAATGAGCCCAGCCAGCATGGGGAAGAAACTAAAAGAGATCCTGACAGCCGGGTTGGAGAAACGTCACATTTCTTCCAACGCAGCGCCATTACAGCAATGCTGCACTGCAGCCAGGGGAAACGTGGACACAGTCTCAATTTAGCGACGTGTGTGACAACTGACAACCTATACTGTTGTTGAAATGGGGACAGCAGCACTTTGAGGGAGACCAAGTGGCAATGATGAACATCAACTTAATGAAACACCCCACAGTAGATGACACTTCTCAAATCAATACTTCATCTCAAGAGGGAAAAGCTCCACAGAAAGAAGAATAAATCATAAAGACTTATTATTTATTTAGAAATAAAGAGCCCTGTGTATCTTGGGAGCCATGTGTCAGTTTGTTAAATATCGATGCAGGAAGCATCTTGTGCTTGTAAACATTCTCTACATTGAGCAGGGAAACTCTACAGGTGCTCTACAGGAGGTGCTATATTAACATTGTATATTGGCATTGTGTCTTCCTGTTATTAGTTTTCCTTGTTTTTTCTTTTTTTCATGCTCTATCCTTTTCTTGAAAAACATTGGGACCTTTCACACACACGCATGGACGCATGTACACATCTCACGCACACGCACGCACACACACACGCACACGCACGCGCACGCATGCACGCACGCACGCACTCACGCACGCACGCACACACACACACACACACACACACACACACACACACACACACACACACACACAGTACACTCTCTTACTGGTTCTTCAGTTTATATTTTTGACACCTAGTGATTTTATATAGCACTATTTGACACACACGCACGCACACACACACACACACACACACACACACACACACACACACACACACACACACACACACACACACACACACAGTACACTTTCTTACTGGTTCATCAGTTTATATTTTTGACACCTCTAGTGCTTTTATATAGCACTATTTGACACTATTTGATAAAGGAAATAGGTGTTATAGCACAAAATACACTCTTTAGCACCATTTTTATTTAGTGTGCCAGTGAATGAAATGTTAATGCAAATCATTAAAAGTATCTGGTTCTTGAATGGAGATAAAAGTATCTGGTTCTTGAATGGAGATTACAGCTATTACTGTAACTGTATATGAAATTATGAACGATTTAATTCAGTGGAAGATGCACTGAAGATTCAGGTTTTAATATGTGTCTGTCTGTCCAGCAAAGCAAGCCTCAACTCCAACAGACAAGAAACCAGTGATTGGCAGGTATAAGATAGTGGATTATGTAAATATGGAGGATGAAGCGGTGGGTTTGTTTGCTTCTCTGGAGTCTGATAAACAGGGGGCAGAGAGATTGGAGCCCTGGGTCTATTCAGCGCCTGCCCGCCTGGCGACAAAAGACATGGCCCTGGCCACACATTCCTGCCTGATTCCGCTCCAGCACACAAGCTCAATCCCAGGGATTTCAAACCTTTCAAAGGGAGAAAAACGGCTACAATATCAAGTCCCTTCTAAGCGGAGGAACAGAGCTCTGCTGGGGTAGATATGGGTGGAGGGAGCACTGTCACTCAACCCTTTGAAACGCTTCCTGTCACCTCTCACAGGAAGTCGTTCGACTTGGTAAGCGACAGACCTCCTCTCCAATAGGAGTGAAATGTTGTCTTGTTTGGGTGGGCTCACCGTGGGGGGTTCTGGTGGGTTTCCAAACTTTCCATCCATTGTCACGTTGCAGTTTAAAAAGGCTTCACCCATTTTCAACCTTATCTTCATATAATTGGTCGTCATTATATGATGGCACCAACTCCTTCCACTCGCTATGTGTCTCAGAGGTGGGCTGTGCAGTTCTGAAACCACATGTCTACCAGTGACATCATCAGTGGGGATTCCAACTAAGCGAATGGAAACTACAGCCTTTCTCTTCCTGGAAAGTTAGCACGCTGAAATAGAAGCCATTGTTCTTGCATCATTAAAACTAGTTTGAATCACTGGTAGGCACATTGTCAAATCCACAATCCACCTGTGAGACACTGAGCGTGTACAGAAATGGTACCGCCCTTGTGAGCATTAATGAGATCCCATGTATGGAGTTGATGTTGAAAAAAGGTTACGTTCCTTTAGCACAGTGTGAGAACTTATATAAGAGGTAGATTTGGCCCTTTAATTCCATAGAAGTTCTACTTAGTTATAGCTAATAGCTGCCATTCTCTTTTACTATGCATCACTCTCATTAGACTAAGATCATTGAGGCAAAAGGCCAGCCATTAACATGTCTAATACAAAAACAGAAAAACATTCAGTGAGAGCAAAACAAGCTAGTGCTTAACTTGAACAGGAACAACTGATCATTGCTGCGATGCGGATGGAGTAGAGAAGAACTATCATCTTAATAAGACCATGACGGAAATTCGGGACCGATTGACAACTCAAGCAAGAAGAGATTGAAATAAGGGCTCTTCTGTTCTCTGTAGCTTATTTTGGCCTTGTAATGGCACTTGTTTAGTCTTTTGGAAACAACAGAGACGGGGGGAGAGAATAGGGCCCTCTAACGAGAAACCCCAATAAAGAGATTTCTCTGGGAACTCGTACCGCAGTCAGCCTGCATGTCAGCCCTCACTATCAGCCGCCGTTTATCTCGTTTTCTACGCTCATTAATTGTGCACGCTGCCGAGCACAGACGCAAAGTGCTGGATATATGTTTGTGTGTAGAGTGTATGTGTACCTCCAGACAGCTCTTGGCGGACGGGCACACTTCAGACTGGAGTGTCTGGACTGTGGCTCTCTGTGCGACTGAGAAGCGTCTCTCTAATTAGAGGGGTGCACAGGACATCTCTATAGTGCATGGACAGGACTCTCTCTGGCTTTGTTCAGCCAGGCTGCTCCAAGGGCCGGGCCTGTCACTTTACTTTTCTATGGGACTGAAGACTATTGTCTAGAATAGTGTGATCCATTCAAAATCAGAGAAAGTTTTTTTTTAACCACTTTCAACCTGGCATCCGATATTTTGTCATTATATTGTTTTAAAAAAGTCAGAAATTGCCAAGCTTGTATATATGTGCTGTTTTGCTATTTGTCAGAATGTCATGGATGGCTAAAGTGGATGAGGTTTCTTGCATATCTCCACTCTAGGAGATATGAAAGCTATTCAAAGAGATGTGGGTCCAGCTGCATGAACAAATCGGGTTTTCAGTCTTTTCTTCCTCTTTTTTTTTTTTTTTTTTGTGACATTTCAAGAAATGCCAATATTGTGTCCTTCAATCTGACAGGGAGCGAATAAACTTCTGGTGTGAGCCATTTAAGGGGAGCGCGCGCCTTTGTTTGGCCGGCTAAGTTGTCACGCTACCTTAAGATGTAATTATTTCAAACTCATTTTTGCATAGAAATCTAATTATTCATTGAGATATAAATTAGATTCCACATTCAGGGAGAGCCGTGAACCCCTGACTCCTGCGGGATCCCATTCATGGCGGGGCTCTTTCTCTCGGGCCCTCTTTTCTCTGCGGACCACGAGATGGAGAGTGGCCACTGCAGCTGCTATTCACACGCAGCAGATAATTGTTAATGAAAAGTCATTGCGTGGCATTATGTTGTCCGCAGGATCATTGTTCATTTTCCCATCGCCATTGAGGACTATATGGAGGACCAGAGTGTTTCCTTTGAGTTTTGGTATTCTGTTGCCTGGTAACTAATAAAGGGCCAAATCATGCACTGTATTGGCCAAGATGGGCCGCGCGGGCTGGCCCTGCACAACAATGCCACGTTTGTAAAAAGGCGTTGATACAACTTAATGACGCTTGTTCAACAAAACATTAATGGACTTCTTCACGGTATAATATGGCATGGGATGCGACGTGAATGAGAGGGGGTTGCTCATAGACTCTAACAAGTTTGTGTGTTTTCTGCCACTGCCTGCATGGGTGCAGCTCGAGGCGTGTGCGCACAAACGCGCGCACGCACGCGCGCGCACAATCTCTGCACACTCACCTACTTTGCCGAGCACACGCATGCATGGCGCACGAACGTGCATGCAGACGCGCACAAACACGCATGCACGCGCGCGGAGACACGCAAGTGAAGTTTAATGATTTTCCAATGAGAGAGAAAAACAAACTCATATGGCTAAGGGCTGAATTGACCACGCTTTGCTTTTAATATCTCCCTATTATATGGTAGCCTATAGCCCTACAGGTGATCTCTGTCCTTCGTGATGATTGGATATGGCCTATATTGAGTAGTAGCTAAACTATGTATCTAAGTAAGTATAGCCTCTTAGTGCAGGGCCCGTGTCTAACTTTCTATCACTCCGGGCAGCGCACCCCCTTCGCAACACATGCAGACAGAGATGGAGAGAGTGAGGCAGAACTGACGTCCTGACAGAGAGCTTTATATATTTTTGACATTATTTTGCACGTCGGACGTCTAACGGGGGGAGACATGCTGTAAACGGCCCCATTTGTTGCGTCGGCCTCTTAAGCGAGGCGGACACAAACCTCGGTCCTGTCACCCCGAGCAGAATAAAGAGAATCAAAGGATTTCTTTCCCTTAAATGGACTAATTTTCTCCTTGAATTATGAAAGTAATGGCTAGGTAACAGCCTGTGCTCAGTACCCGACAGCTTAATGCCTCCTAAATCCTTCCACGTGGCTCCACTAGTCCTGGCAATTAGGCCTCATTATAGCCTCATAAAGGATCTCATTTGTGGGATTACTTAATAGACAATGAAATTTTATCGTGCAGAATTATGGAAAAATAATATCAGAGCTGGGATGGTGTGATGAGGGCGCGCGCCACGCATCATTCCGCCTGGCTTGTGCTCTCTCTCTCTCTCTCTAAGTGGTTATCCGTACCATAACAACTCTGTGCGCTTCTCGTGTCATACCCTGCTCAGTGCTCTCTTTATAGCCTACATTATAACAATTACAATCTACGTGACAGACGTGTTTGTTTTTGTATCAGTTGTAACTTGTTGTCGTCAGTATAGCAGATAGCTGCATGTAGCCTATATAAAGTCACAATGCGACTCTTTCAAAAGACTATAGGCCAATTAAATTAATATGAGCAAGCTGCTTTGCCCTCCAATAAATTAGCTTCAGAATGGATCATTGCATGAGCTTATAACCAATCTAAAATAAACTGTTTGTTTGAACTTTGAAACTTAATTCGTTTCAAAATAAATTCCTTGCCTGTTTGTTGGAATTAGTCGTGTTTGACATAATATTCAAAGAGATATTGTTGTGCGCCTGATATTTGCACCATAAACCTGTGCTCAGCTCCTTTGTCTGGAGGTCCGAGGCGTTACTTAGCAGATGAAAGCAAAAGCTAAACCCACCAGTGACCCGTCCGGGGATCAAACTCGCTAATTATTGTCACAAGATGAGGGATTAACGCATTTCTGAAATAGTTGCCTGTTTACCCGGCACAGTCTGGCTTTAATAAACACTTTCTAATTGTATCCTAATCGTTATCAAATAGCTGCACAACCCAGACTCGGCAGCAGTCCGATAATTCTTTAATTGTTGGACACGAAATGTTCCCAACCAGAGTAGACGCAAAGTGTGTTTAGGCAATTAGTTCTGAGCCCCACGGCTAATTTGGCTAAAAGTGTGTAGTTTCATATAGATCTCTAGAGCTCCACCATCCAAGATCTGCTAGACTTATACGGTTCTATTAGCCTACACATTATATACTTGTAACAAACAAACAAATAAACAAATAAACAAACAAACAAACAAATGAATAAATGAATAAATAAACAAACAAATAAAGCGTGTTCTAATTCATATCAATTTTGAATAAAGATAAAGAGAGGAACGATCAAATCTAATGAATTCAGGTGTTCATATATATTATATTCTTATATATGTTTATTTTATAGGCTTCCTGTCTTATTTCTCACTTAATAAAACTGAATTTGTTCAAAGCCGGCTTAAGCCAATAAGTTATGTTTATTTGCTGATACTTAATATACCATCACGCTGCAATTATAATTAAGCTATTTCAAAATGATTGGCCACTCTATCACATTTAACATTTCAGTGTGTAGGTGTTCAGTGTTTGTCCTCAAGCATTTTCAAAACGTTGAAAAACAAAACAAGAACGTCTACAAATTGTGTTTGGCAGTTCGGGGAGACATCATCACGTGGTTGTGGGCCACTTGCAGCATAAACCGATGAAGCCGGGTGCACACGTGGGTGACGCTGCCAGGGCCAGCCCTCTTCTGGGTCCCTTTTGTTGAACCATCAAACATAAGCACCTTTTGAGATCCCGAGGGGTTCAGATGAGAAAGTGCGATCATCTTGCGCAAGGAATCAGGATCGACCACTAATAATCTGCGCAGCCATGTCGAGGTCCTTCTACGTTGACTCTTTGATCATCAAGGACACGGTGCGGCCGGTGGAGCACCACCCGCACCAAGACTTCCTCATCCCCATCAGCATGCACTCTCCCAGCGTCATGACCGTCACGGCGCCGGCGTGTCCGTCCAGGAAAAGTGGGACTTTCTGCGTGTGTCCGCTGTGCGTCACGTCTCACATTCACTCTCCGCGCAGCGGCATTCATCCCATGCTGAAGAGTCCGTTTCCGGGCGCGGAGGCGCAGTACTGCCACAGAATAGCCCACCACCACCACCAGTCTCCGTTGGCCCACCCAGGACATCATACACCTGTCTGCACGCCCACCTACAGCGTCACAGACCCCAGGAGATACCACTGTCTCTCTATAGGTAAGTCCGCTGTTTATATAGTCTGTCACAGGCTTTAATAGATCATACACTGTATGACTTTACTTCAATATTAAAACAACATATTTTTTAATTATACACTATACATAGGCCTACTTAAAAAATGCCACCTGTCATTTTCTACGCATTTTACGCACGGACCGTAATCTTGTGATCTTGATGAGAACACCCCCCTCAAAACTGTTTCTATCCTCCAGGCGCTTCCGAGAACAGCCACATCCAGAATGGCAAACGGATGCGCACGGCTTTCACCAGCACGCAACTCCTGGAGCTGGAAAGGGAGTTTTCTTCCAACATGTACCTGTCTAGGTTACGACGAATCGAGATTGCCACGTACTTGAGCCTCTCTGAGAAGCAGGTGAAGATCTGGTTCCAGAACCGCAGGGTCAAGCACAAGAAGGAGGGGAAGGGCACCCAGCGGAGCGCGCACGGCGGTTGCAAGTGCACGAGTAGCCACACAGACTACCCGCGGTCAGAGGACGAGGAGTCTCTATCGCCGGCCTCCGCATCGGAAGAAAAAGAGGTGTCGCCCATATGACAGCAAACTGAAAAGACTTCATTTCCACTGCTGGCACTTACTTTATATTATTCCCTGCTTCAGGGTTCAGACGTCGGGCAACCTCAGGGCCATGGACTGCTGCGTAAAGTATAGGAAATGTTGGAGATGTCAATTGTACATGCCCTATATATAGCCAATATCTGTAAAAGAGTGAATTGTGAATAAATGTTGCCCCTTTGACATATATTGTCATGGATAAAATATTCATAAATAATGGTATCCTTGAACTTGATGCTATATATGTTTGTTATAGTGGTGTCATCCATATGCTATATTCCACTCCTGTCAGTCTATGATCTATAGGCCTTGTGCCATTGAACGTCTTAGAAACACATAAACCACCTGTTCGAAAACTATTTGTGCACGTGAATTTGTATGATATGTATATATTTGTATTTATTATAATAAAACGTTTGGAAAGCTGCACCTGAGCATATTTTGCCACTGCACTATATTGACAGGTATATAACCTTATAATTATGAATGATGATCAAATGTGGAAATATAGGGGGAAACCAGAATGAATGTAATGAACGGTTTATCTGTCAACCCTCTCGCTCCCTCTCTGTGTTTCTGTCTCTTATAGCCACACTGCATGTAGAATATTCATCTATAACATTCTTAAAACAAAACAAAAAAAACTTAAATAAAAAGTTTGGTTGATAACAGGTTTGAGACCATTTGCTTATATTGCCATATAGCTGTAAATCTATATGGCCTGCTCAATTTCTCAAATATCAATGTCATATTATTTTCACATTTCAGTTGACCCTTTATTGTTTTGTCCAATATTTAGCCCTTATATATGCCCATTCACCTGCGTTCTCAAATGATGATGTATGGCAGGCTACTAGTAGATATAATAACCTTGAGAAAAGTAAGCTATTCCATATATTTTTATTCTCTCTCCCTCTCTCTCCATATATGTGTGTGTGTGTGTGTGTGTGTGTGTGTGTGTGTGTGTGTGTGTGTGTGTGTGTGTGTGTGTGTGTGTGTGTGTGTGTGTGTGTGTGTGTGTATATATGTATATATATATATATATATATATATATATATATATATATATATATATATATATATATATATATGAGATATGAGAGATGTGGACCAGAAGTTTTCAGCTATCATAAACTAATATAATATTGGCTCGCCCACTGTAAAAATGATTATAGGCCTATGAGCTATAATTATGGTCCTGTTCGCGCTATATAGGCTATTTTAAATGGATGAAGCAGGGTGTGTGTAGCCTTAGTTTTCCCTGAGTTCTGACCACAAAAGGGTACCCGATTACGCCCCCGGGGGGACAGCCAATAGTCCATTAATGTTCGCTTTTTAAGAGATTTTGGTTGTCCAAAGCGAGTTTAATTGCGGTTTCGGTCCCATGATTATGCTGCCATTGCTTCAAAACCACAGAACAAGGATATATAGAACCGAGCAAAGGCTTTGACAGGTTAGATTGTCCTGCCTTGGGGCTCGCATTTAGCGCTGGACCCCCGACGGCTCTGGACTCAGAGGGCTTTGAACAGACAGCTACAGGGTTCCTCCGAGCGCAAGAGAACGATTTAGTCACTGTTTCATTAAGCACTATTTGAACCTTTCAACTTATGGTGAATTAAAGGGGGCATGTTCAAATGGACGGAATCTTAGGGAGGATTACGTAGGACTCGGAGGGGCCATGTATTGGAAATTAGCTAACGGTTAATTTAACCCGTTTCTGTCGAGGTTGGGATACATTCCTAATTGAGAGAGGGGAAGCAGGTGAAAGTTTGGTCCCATGCATGCAGACCCATTCAGAGCAGAAATAAATGGTCTCCATTCACGTCGCGCTGGTGATCATATATGATTGAGGGAAAGCCACCTAATGAATATATATTGAAGTTCCTATTAATCGAATTAGAGCTCACCCCTCGCAGGTGTGAACGTGAAAGACCACCGCCCCATTAAAAGTGATTAACAATGGTGTTAACTGCAGTTTGGAGAATGTCCCCCTATTCAGGCCCGGAGTCTGACCTCGAACTGTCAGACCACAATAATGGACTGAACTGAAGCTCATTTTGAGAGGTCTATTAGACCAGTGAGCCATGCAGCGTTGATACACACAACGATAATATTGGCGTTGTTATTAAAATGTTACCGGGTGTATAGCCTTATTAGCCTACGGGCACTGCGGATTGCGGAATGTAAAAATGTAAATGAGAGGGTACCAGGTCCTGGCTACCTATCTACACCCAACAAGAACACTCGTGCACGTCGCCAGGCCTCATTGAAAATGTGGCAATTACGCATGACAAAAGACAATTAATAAGGGCGCTTTTCAACCGGTTGCAGCTGCCTGTCCCATGTGGAGATATAGGCTAGGAGGTATAGTCAAGTGCCACGGTGGATAAAAATGGAAACAAGTTGTGCCTTTGCGCGAGGAGACCTCTCGCTCATGAATCTGCAAGTATATACAATACAGTATAGCCTATATAGGGTTGCAATTTTCAAATCGTGAACTTGCAGATCTTCATAATTATGTATATCTCCTCAAAGTTTAGAAGTAGCCTATAGGCCTACCTATAGTACCTCGCTGCAATGATTGGGCCATATTGCTGGTATTCTGAAACAGGTTTGAACTTTGGACTAGGCAGCCATCACAACCATCACAGTGTCAGTGAATGCGCGTCCAATGATAATCCGTTTAACTACACTCCTTTTTAGATTAGGCCTATAAGATTTGAGTCTTGTTTTTAAAACGTTATGTCTATTGAGCTTTTCCCAGCAAGATAGATGAACACGTGGCAACACTTATTTTTGTCTTTTCTTTTTTTCCCCCCGTCTTTTACAGCAAATGTAAGTGACCCATATTATTATTGTTAGGTGATGGACACTTTCTATACGGTTTAGGCCTTTACTTGTGTCATTAAACTTTATACTTTTACTCCACTATAAATATTGTAGTTTTTATATGCCACTATTTCACAGCTTTTGTTATAGTAGTGAGATTATTAAACAAAACAACATTATAACTAAATTATTATGCTATTAAACTATACAGAAGCACATAAAGTATTGGCCCAATTAAAATTGTCCCACCTTTACCATGATGCAACATTAAAGTGAGGAACGCCTATAGGCAGGCTACTAAGTTTAGTATAATGAATATTCTTTAACTGAAAATAATAAATAAAGTGCATAATTTTATAGCCTATTATAGTACTTGTATTATATACATTAAATGTAGCAATGTTGTAGGGCCTATAAATAATCTAAATGTTAGCCTATAGTCAGTATAGTATACTGACGGCTGCAGCCAGGCTAAGACATCTGACGTATTCTCCCACTGCGACGACACGCGGGGACACTGTCCACGGCGGTGTATCATTTCAGCACGCTGGACAGCTCCCAGCTCAGAGGCTCAAGGTCGCCCCCGCGGTCCCTCAGGAGGTGACTCTTGGCTCCTGAGCCCCGAGGGACTTCCTCGAGGCCATTAAAGTGACGGCTCTGTTGGGTGTTGACTGGTGGGCCATCGGGTCAATTTGTTGCCAGAGCTCTGGATACTGTAGAGTCGGGATCATCAATTAGCCATGGCCCCACCGGGTGAGCTCAGCTGTAGGCCTATATGCCCTGCATGGCTGTCACATGATGCTCGTATCTGGAAAATAAAATAAAACACAATATTTATCAAATTGATACAGTATAGCGTATAGTAGCCTATCAACTCTCACGAGTGCGATCTGTCCTAATGGCACAGACACAGAAGGCTGCAGATTTGTGACGTGTGTCGGTGTCTGTGTGTGTGTGTGTGTGTGTGTGTGTGTGTGTGTGTGTGTGTGTGTGTGTGTGTGTTTGTGTGTGTGTGTGTGTGTGTGTGTGTGTGCGCGCGCGCGAGCGTGCGTCTTGCGTGACAGACAGACAGACAGACAGACAGACAGACAGAGGTTCCAGTGCGTGCGTGTGCGTTTTGCAGCCTTTTGCTGTGTTGCATTGACATAACATAGCATGTTCATCTTAAAACTTATGTTGATTACTCTGTGGTTATACTTTATACTACAATCTGAATAGCAACATTGTCTATTGCCCCCTTGTGGACAATATGTACAGCTGAAGAAACAAGGGAAGTGATGATTGGCCCTCAGGAATTTCCTCTCCATGACGTGCAATCATTCAAAATGAACCACATTATGGGGCCACACCTGACATGGAAGGAAACTGCATGGCTCTTTGGAGTAACATTACATTATATATTACTAAAGAGTCATTCAAGGCATTCTGGCTGCAGTTTGTAGATTTGATTCGTCTTGATTCTTCTTGACTGCGTTTTGTCATGTCACTAGTAAAGTCGCCAGCATGATGTGTTATAATGTATCCACCTGTAACTCATGCTCCCTGTAAGTATACTGTTCAAACTTAGTTGTACTTAATGTTTTGGGCAGGTTGGACAATTAACGAAAACAATCCAGACGAGAAAAGACTCCAGTGTTAGGGGAAGCTTAACCCACTAAAATGTGACTTCTTTTGTTTGGAGAACAAGGGCCACTGTTCTTTTGGCGCTTCGTCTTTAAAGTGGACATGTGGAAGTAATTCAGAGAGAGCGAGAGAGAGAGAGAGAGAGAGAGAGAGAGAGAGAGAGAGAGAGAGAGAGAGAGAGAGAGAGAGAGAGAGAGAGAGAAGGGGGGGGCAGACCTGAGCCCCTGAGCGCCCCGGGGCTTTACTGCACACAGACACCGGGCCGATGCCCCGCCTCACTGCGCTAACATAGGTGATTCATAATGGGCCATTATTCCAGTCAGAACCCCGGGGGTAAGAAGGGACTGCATGGGGTAAAAGGCAGAGGCCATGCAGAGCAGAGGGAGTCGACTCGATAAGCAGCTGACGCGGATGATGTGCCGATAAACGGGAGGGCCGCTTATCAGTGTCCTCTGTTGCACAAAAGAAAAGTTTGATCCGTTCCAGAACCAGAATCCATAGCATATCTGATTTTGCAGGGATGATCCAAGCGCTTTATGAGTGCGAATATTACACTCAGCTCAGTCAGTGACTGAGGAGAACCGAGGGAGAGAGATGGGATTGGGGGGTGGAGTGGAGGAGGAGAGTGGGAGTGGAGATGGGTGTCAGGACATTAATGGTGTTGGAGCGCCCTCTGTGAGTTCCACGTTTTAATGTTTCAACTTGTGAGTAGGCTACTGCATTAGTGAGCGCTGCAGTGCTGACTGGTTTTAGTTTCAGCTCTGCTCTAAAACCCACGATCCTATGCATGTATTCATTTGGTTTTAAAGGGAAAAGTCTTTACCAGACAACATTTTACGACAATACGAATATGCTATTTAACATTATTATTTAGCCTATACTGTCTGCATCAACAACATAACAAATGCGGTGCAGTATATACGATTATAATAAGAAAAATCCATTGTTTAAAGGTTTTCTCCCATTGTGCAACTTTCCGTTTCCTCAAAATTAAGATGAATGCGATCTTGCAATTTTGCATTCGAACAAACAGACCATGTAAACGACACACTATGGGCTATGGCTTGAACTCAGTGAGTAGAGAAATTCGAGCCCTTCACTAAAAGAAGGAGACTCTTATTTTGAAAGGACGCCCATAGTTGGAAAGCAGCTAAGGAGAGGGGGGTCATTTCCTGAGAGTTATTTAGTTTGAGCCAGATGATTAGTTTTTTTGGAGGGGGGAAGAGGATGGACTGTAACATTGAATCAATTACAGGTCGCTGTAGCTCCAGCGCATTTGTGAAGGCGGTCGTGGATGTAGACGGAGTGGCGCACAGTACACTGAAGGATTATTATTCACTGCTGTGAAGCAGGCGCGTTTTGGAGCGCTTAATGCTCCATTCCCGTTCATTCTGGATATATATACCCCAAAGGAATTAATACGAGGGATTTCCTAAGGTAATTTAAAAGTAATTGCAGTCAAGATGAGTGCATTCTATTATTAGGTGTGCGCTATTAAAACTTTGTTGTTTTAATAGATTGCGCACGAAGACCAAAGGTTTCAAGATAACATTGAATACTTTTTTCTATAAGGAAAAGTTTGCGCAAAACTTCTTTCTTTCTTTCTTTCTTTCTTTCTTTCTTTTTTTCTTTCTTTCTTTCTTTCTTTCTTTTTTATTTGTTTTGTTTTATTTACTTCGGGAATAGTTTGGCACTTTTTCGTTAAGAGTTGTGTTATCCATGCACCATATGGCCTCACGTCCGGATGACGGGCAGGGAGAGTCGCTGACTCGGCTGGATGAAAGCGCTCGTCTTCGGCCTCACAGCTGGAGGTGTCACCTCGAAGACTGAGGCACCATTGTGGGATGCTGCCTGCCACTTAATGGGAAACACATTGGAAATTACACTTCACCTCGCTTTCTCCATTCCCCTGCACTTGGAATGCGGTGGAATTAAATTGGAATATCTGCACAGGAATGGCCCGTGAGTGACTGCAAGCTTCATGGAGTTGAACGTGGAAAGAAGAATTCTATTTGGAGACTCACAATCAAGCCACTCCGTTATAACTGCCATTTCACTGAGGAATGTTTCCCGCAGTTCAATTGTACGAAATGTCGCACATAGACTATATATAAAGTATTTTCCTGCAAAAGTATACGCAAAGAAATAAAACTTTGTCTGTTTAGACGCCCGTATATTTGTAATCCCATAAACCCTATTGTTCACTATCTGCAATCAAGCACACCTATTGATAATCAATTGCTCAGTTGCCGTATTGATTGCATGTAGACACTGATCTCATGAGGACAGTAAGTTGAGAGTCTTGAGATGAGACCCGATTTCAGCTGTTGCTCAAGTGCACCATTGTCCAGCAGAACGATTTGATATCTGCATGGGACATTTGTCGAGGCTTTTGGTGGGAGACTAGCGTCCTGTCTGCCCTGTTTTCTGGAGGGAGCGGAGAAAACAGGGTAGACAAGACAGCCTAGCAGTCGAATCTATGTAGGCCCACTCATTCTGACAGGAATATCATAGAAAATCCACCGCCAAAGCGCAAAATCCTCACTGAAATGACTTGTTTAAAACAAGGCGTGTGCACAAACATGTCAAATGGGATTAGAGATTTGTCAAGGGATTCCCACGCGACTATGCTTTTCAGTCTGTTCCGTGGAGTGGGTCGATTTAATGATAGAGTTTGAACAAACCCAGGTTGTGCCATGCATAATTATCCTGTCCGGATGAGCCCGACCGAGGAGCCACAATGATATTTCTATGAGCAGACAGTTTTGTAACCGTAATTTACTGCCTGAGGGTATTATCTAATGGAGATTTCAAATATATATACTGGCCCTGAACACAACAGCGAAGAGACGATTTACGCACTGGATTATGAGATGAAGCAAAGTTCAATGTGACATTTCAAAGTCACAGCAAGGCATACGACGTGGAATTATACTAACAATATCTGAGTCCAATTGGTCTGATTTTTACATTAAAGACGTAAAAATTGGACCAATTAATGAAATCATGCATTTTCAGCGCGGTGCATTGAGCGCTGCTTAATGGGAAAGAGACGCTCAGCCGTTGATCAATCCAGGCGCAGGAAGGGCCTGAACATCACAGGCAGATAAGAGCAGCGGAATGTGACCAACAACAGACAAGAAGACTGCATGGCTAAAAGCATGGGCGCATACTCCGCATAGTCACAAACATCGATTCAACTTTAACATCTGACATGCATTTTGCGAATATTCCACTTTCCAGTTTAGCCCTTATGCCAAACAATGACCATTTCCATTGGTCTAATCAAAATATCGTACCTCACTTCGCGTGTAAATTAGAAACGGTTCTTATTAAACGACAAAGGGGGTTATTATTTTTCCATTTAGTTTCATTTTGGACTGGAGAGGCATTGAAGAAACCAGCAGTGAAGTCAGCGGGAGATTCCAAGGACTGTCCGAGTCACTCAAGATGTGGACTATGTCGCCCTCTAGCGACGGAACCTACATTCAGCTGGAGCGCATCTGGAGGAGGACTTGGTGCGCAGTTGCGCACACAACATAAGTTTAGTCCAAGAGCCAAATGTCCCCAGAGAGCAAAGCCACAGCGTCTCCACCAGCTCCAAACTAAACACGCACCACAGGCACGATTTGAACGAGCCAGACGAAGATTAAGTCCACAAGTCATGGATTTATTGACAGAGCAATTATCTAGAATAGATCTATTGAATGTGTTGTGACAAAGTATCGTTTGCCTATAGGCCTATAGTGTAAATTAGATGTCCACTAGCGGCTAGCCTTTTAAACGACATACGACACACTTCTTTTCTCTTTAGGGAAGAACACCCGCGGCCATGGATGATATGAAGAGAGGTCTCCTCTTTGCTGTTGTCCTGCTGGGGGTCTTATCCGGTAAGAATGGAATTTTCTTTCGTTATTGACTAACCAATCCACTCTGGTTCTAAAAAGTGGGTCCGGGTCGTTGAAAGGCTCCAGGGGGCCAGCAAAAATGAGACTAAAACGAAGACCTATATATTTTCTTCAGCTATTCAAATGAAATCTGAAATAAATTGATCAGATTTGGAAATATCAAATCTGGTCGCATGGGGGTCCCTGGACCCTGGCCCACAGGCCAATATGTTTTCAAATGCGGTTTCACGATCCCGTATTATTGTCATGAATTGATGTATAGCTTTAGCGGCCATTGACATGAAAATGTTAGTTTTATAGCCTACATGTGCTTAGCTAAATGATAACACTGCGCAAATAACGAATGCGTAAAATCACCTTCTTCCAGCCTCATCCGCACTGTCACCGCCGACCATCATATCGAATGAAGAAGAGTTCGTCCTTCAGCGCATGTCCGTGTTCAACATCAGCTGCACGGGCAAGCGGAACGTGGTGTGGGTCGAGCCCCTGCCCGACAACACGTTCGTCTACCCCGGATACTACACCTCCACCCTGTTCATCTACAACGCGTCGGCGACGCACACTGGATATTACAGCTGCAGATATGAAGCAGACGATGAGGATGACAACGAGGCTGAAATATACGTCTTTGTGCCAGGTAAAGGGACGATTAACGCCATGTCACTATACTAGTTGTTTGTTCAGTATCAGAATCAGAATCAGAATATCTTTATTGTCATTGTACGAGACAACGAAATTGAATTGCAAACCAGCTCAGTGCATTTAAAACAAAAGACATAATATTCTATATAAAACACAAAATACAAACATTTAACGCATATTGCACGGTAACGGGGGTCCCTTTCTCTCTAGCACTTAAGTAAACAGAAAATACATTTTCAGGTGTAGTCTCTCAGGAAAGAGAATGGATGCAGGATAGGCCTAGGATAAACAAGTGATTTTGAATTGATGACTCAAGAAGTGAGCAGACACATTTGAAACTGGAACACTATAAAAATGTAATCATGAGGCCTGTCTCCCGATTGGATTAAATTGGCAACACACCTGAAAATGTAAAATGTTTTTAGAGTGATGGAGAGGCATTTTAACCCCAAAATACACTGCCTGTATTTGTATATGTTGAGAAAATGTGTATATGTTAAGAAAATGGAAAAACGCTGAGTTTAGGATGGAACCAAATGGAATATTGATCTCATTTGTACTAGGCTATACACTCAGAGTTAGGTTTCTTTTACTGTGTAGATGTGGTTCATGTTCATGTCACTTGTCCTTTGCTCCATACACTACACAAATGTTTCTGAACAGCACTAAAAGTGCTCTCTCTCTCTCTCTCTCTCTCTCTCTCTCTCTCTCT